>NC_057800.1:621118454-621393102 GCF_018294505.1 Triticum aestivum
TTGGGAAAATCAACCCCACTCTTCTTACCAAGAAGGTCAAAGGGGAGTTGTTTGTATGCCAACTATATGTTGATGATATTATACTTGATTCCCCTAACAAAGCTTTCAATGAGGAGTTTGCCGCTCTTATGACCTTAGAGTTCAAGATGTCCATGATGGGAGAGTTGAAGTTCTTGCTCGGGTTCGAAATCAAGCAAAGAAGAGAAGGAACCTTCATTAACAAAGCCAAATACACTCAAGACATGCTCAAGAGATTCAAGCTAAGTGATGTCAAGCCGGCCTTCACACCAATACCCGTCAAATGCCAACTTGACATAGATCCCAATGGTAAAGCGATGGATCAAAAGGTATATCACTCCATGATTGGCTCTTTGATTTACCTTTGTGCATCTAGATTGGATATCATGTTGAGTGTGGGAATTTGTGTATGGTTTCAAGCCGCACCTAAGGAAAGCCACTATGTGGCGGTCAAGCGAATCTTTCGATATTTGTCTCATACCCCAAACTTTGGCTTATGGTACCCAAGAGGAGCAAACTTCAACCTTGTGGGCTATTCAGACTCTGATTGGGCGGGAGACAAAGTGGATAGGAAGTCAACTTCCAGAGGGAGCCACTTCCTTGGTTGCTCTTTGGTGAGTTGGTCTTCTAAGAAGCAAAGTTGTGTGTCTCTCTCGTCCACCGAAGCGGAGTATGGGGCCGCCGGTAGTTGTTGTGCACGACTTCTATGGATGAGGCAAACTTTAAAGGATTACGGGTCATTTGTGACAAAGTGCCTCTTTGGTGTGACAATGAAAGTGCCATCAAGATTTCTCTCAACCCGGTGCAACACTTCAAGACGAAGCATATTGAGATTGAGTATCATTTCATCCGGGATCATATTAGGCGAGGGGAGATTGAGCTCAACTATGTCAACACTCATGATAACCTTGCAGATATCTTCACGAAGCCCTTGGATGAAGCAAGATTTCGCGAGTTAAGGCATGAGCTAAATATCATTGATTCGAGCAATGTGGCATGAACCCTTGCACACCCCACCATACTCATCTTGATGTCTTGTTTAGGTGTAGGCATGGACATAGGGGGAGTGTTGTTCTCTCAATGAACTCTACCTCCCCCCATTATGCATAAATTGATCAACTCTTTCACATTAGCCATTCTTGATGGTACTTGTGCTTCAAAGACGAGTTTTGGTCATGGGCCCAAGGATAATTCTTCGTGGTGCCATACCAATTGACTCAAACATAGGTGGCTTCGGCCACCGCCCTCTCCTCTAGAGAGGTTTTGGTTAGTGTTTGTTCCTTGTTGCCTTTTTCCTTCTTGTTGAGCCATGTTTGTGTGTGAGTTGCCTTGTTTGTGTGTGCGTTTGCATGTCCAGTTGCTGGAAGGCTGCTGTGCAAAGGCCGTGTTTCTCCGTTTTGTCGAAACGTGCATTTTCTTGGGTTTACGGTACTACCGTGGCAAGCCATGGTACTACCGTGGAGATAAGTATGGTACTACCGCTACCGGCACGGTAGTAATTTTTTACTGCCGCTGGAAGAGCGGTACCGCCCTGCGTGCGGTACTTCCGCCCGGGCGGCTACCGCGGTGACCCGTGGTACTACCGCGCCATCGCGAGCAGGTGGGGGTCAAGAGCGGGCAGGGGGAGTTCCAACTCCCCCATACCCATTCAACTCAATTTCCCCCCACTTCGTCTCTCTCTATCTCTCCTGCCCAAGAACGGCGCCGGAGGACCTCGCCGGATCTCCGTCTCCGGCCGCTCTCTTCGTATTCTGACCGGTGGGATCGATCCCCACCTCACCCTCTTGCCATGGAACAAGGTTTCTCCCTAAATCCATCTCTCTTTGCTTCGTAGTTTTGCTTCTAGAATTTAGGGAGATGCATGTTCTTCTTGAGATTTTTGGCCAAATCTTTGCAAGAGAAGGATGTAGGAGAGTAGTAGTAGTGCAGTAGAGATGCTATTTGGTTTGTTGCCACGTGTTATTTTTGATCAACCATAGTACCATTCCAAAGTTGCGGATGTGCCTAGATCCGTTTCGTGCTGGATTTGATTCCGAGCGGTACTACTGCACCTCTTGTACGGTACTACCGCTCTAGCCGCATCCGCCTCACGCGGTACTACTGCTCAGGCGCAGAAGTAAAATTTTACTTCCGCTCTAGGCGTGTTACTACTGTGCCATCCCGGCGTGGTACTATCACGGCTAGAGCAGTAGTAAACTTCTTCCTCGCTTAGTGGTGAGGTACTACCGTTGACTTTGAAACTACTTTGTGGCGACTAGCTAATCTTATTTCTATGTGTTTCGTTTGTTTTGGTTGTGGTCTTTGCATTGATCCTTCTCGTTTCTCTCGTGTGTTCTTGTGTTGTGTGTCATAGGTGGTGGCTCCAATGTCCGTCGTTCGAATCCCCGCCGTGACATGGGCTCGAAGTGCCTGCACAACCAAGATGAGGCTCCAGAGGGCTCCACTGCCCCCCAATGCAGGACCAAGTCAACCTCCACCAAGACCAAGGAGCCATCAATGGGCATGGATGAGATACCTCTAGCCGAGTTTATCACTCGCAGGAGGATCAACCCCTATGTGAAGCCTCGTGAGAATTTCAGAGGGAATGATTTGTTTTGGACCAAGCAACAGAATCTTATCTTCTTGGATGTGATCAAGGGCAAGCAGAACATCTACGTGGATGTGCACTGGATTGACATGGTTCATATGAGGAAGGACAGCAACATGGCCTACTTTGGAGAGGCTCTGGACCTGATAGAGCAGTTTGGCATTGAGGATTTGCTCACGTTCCACATGGATTTTGACCTTGAGATCGTGGCTCGGTTCTTTGCATCAGTTCACTTCCATACAAATGAGGAGCACACCATGACATGGATGACCAATGGGCAGAGGATGACTGCTAAGTGTAAGGAGTTTATGGCAATGCTCCATGTTTGTGATGAGGGGCTCAATGCGCCCACTGGTGTTCGCCCACATGCCAACCCTGAGTTGGCCAACAAGGACAAGCTTTAGCCATACCTTGTTGAGATGAAGCTTGCCAATGACAAGAAGACATGGGTGTTGAATCCATTCCTTGACATCATGCACCGGATCTTTCGCAACACACTCTTCCCGTGCATTGGTGACAAGATAAGGTGCATGCTTATCTTGTGGACATGATGCTCATCTGTGAGAAGGCACGTCTCCAATAGACAGAACCACTTGATGTCTCACATATCATGTGGTGTGAGCTGCAGTTTGTCGTGCTCAACCGTAAGGTACCCATCTATGGACCTTACCTGCATCTCTTGATCTTAAGGACTTGGGAGCAACTCTATCCCAGTGAAGAGTTTGTTGCCCCCAACTGGATTCGTCATGATCCCATCAAGCTACGCATCAAGAGCAAGTGGGCTAACACCACTACCTGGGTTGAGGCTGCTAGGATGGAGGTGGATGAGGATGAGCTCGAGGAGGAGGAGGCGAAAGAGGACAGTTCTGATGGATACTCTCTATCGTCTGAGCCCACTTGGGCTAAGAAGCTGAAGAACAAGATGCAGGCTCTGTTCTGCATGCAGGCCAACGGACAGTACAAGTCCCATGTTGCTCAGATGGAGAGTGATACGTCTCCAACGTATCTATATTTTTGATTGTTCCATGCTATTATATTATCTATTTTGGATATTTAATGGGCTTTAATATGCACTTTTATATTGTTTTTGGGACTAACCTATTAACCGAAGGCCCAATGCAAATTGATGTTTTTTTGCCTATTTCAGTGTTTCATAGAAAAGGAATATCAAACGGAATCCAAACGGAATGAAACCTTCACGAGGATCTTTCTTGGAACAAACGCAACCCAGGAGACTTGGAGTACAAGTATGGAAGTCCGCGAAGCTTCCACGAGGCAGGGGGCGTGCCCAGGGGGTAGGCGCCCCCACCCTCGTGGGCCCCACGGAGCTCCACAGACGTACTTCTTTTGCCTATACATACCCATGTACCCTAAAAACATCCAGGAGAGCCACGAAACCACTTTTCCACTACCGCAACCTTCTATACCCATGAGATCCCATCTTGGGGCCTTTTTGGGCGATCTGTCGGAGGGGGGTTCGATCACGGAGGGCTTCTACATCAACACCATAGCCTCTCCGATGATGTGTGAGCAGTTTACCACAGACCTTTGGGTCCATAGTTATTAGCTAGATGGCTTCTTCTCTCTCTTTGATTCTCAATACAAAGTTCTCCTCGATGTTCTTGGAGATCTATTCGATGTAATACTCTTTTGTGGTATGTTTGCTGAGATCCGATGAATTGTCGGTTTATGAATTTGATTATCTATGAATATTATTTGGTTCTTCTCTAAATTATTATATGCATGATTTGATATCTTTGCAAGTCTCTTCGAATTATCGGTTTAGTTTGGCCTACTAGATTGATCTTCCTTGCAATGGGAGAAGTGCTTAGCTTTGGGTTCAATCTTGCGGTGTCCTTTCCAAGTGACAGTAGGGGCAGCAAGGCACGTATTGTATTGTTGCCATCGAGGATAAAAAGATGGGGTTTATATCATATTGCTTGAGTTTATCCCTCTACATCATGTCATCTTGCTTAATGTGTTACTCCATTCTTATGAACTTAATACTCTAGATGCATGCTGGATAGGGGTCGATGTGTGGAGTAATAGTAGTAGATGCAGAATCGTTTTGGTTTACTTGACACGGACGTGATGCCTATATTCATGATCAGTGCCTTAGATATCATCATAATTATGCACTTTTCTATCAATTGCTCAACAGTAATTTGTTCACCCACCGTAATACATGCTATCATGAGAGAAGCCACTAGTGAAACCTATGGCCCCCGGGTCTACTTTACATCATATAAGTTTCCGATCTATAATTCTAGTTTACTATTTATTTTGCAATCTTTATTTTCCAATCTATACAACAAAAATACCAAAAATATTTATCTTATTATCTTTATCAGATCTCACTTTTGCAAGTGGCCGTGAAGGGATTGACAACCCTTTATCGCATTGGTTGCAAGGTTCTTGATTGTTTGTGCAGGTACTGGGCGACTTGCGTGTAGTCTCCTACTGGATTGATACCTTGGTTCTCAAAAACTGAGGGAAATACTTACGCTACTTTGCTGCATCACCCTTTCCTCTTCAAGGGAAAACCAACGCATGCTCAAGAGGTAGCAAGAAGGATTTCTGGCGCCGTTGCCGGGGAGATCTACGCTCAAGTCAAGACATACCAAATACCCATCACAAACTCTTATCCCTCGCATTACATTATTTGCCATTTGCCTGTCGTTTTCCTCTCCCCCACTTCACCTTTGCCGTTTTATTCGCCCTTTTCGTCTCTTTTCGCTTGCCTCTTGTGTGTTCGTTCTTAGTGCAGTTTGTTGCCATCATGTCTGAAACTGGGGAGGTTATCATTGAAAAGGGTAGTAGTAACAATGGGGGAAGCATTGATGCTTTTGATTATCCTCATGAAGAACCTACTATTTTACACACTAAAAAGTTTTGGATTGGTAGTGGTAATATTCTTGGAAAAGGAGTTATTCAAGATTTCTTTACTTGCGCCAGTGCTTTGCCCACTATGGGCGGGTCTATTCTTCATAAAACTAGTAGTCTTGCGGATGCTATATCTTTGCTCGTGGTTGAACTCGAAAGACAATTTATCCACATGCATCCTTGCATACAGAGGATTTTTCTAGAATTTTCCAATACTGAGCATTCTTCTGTTAAGCTAGCAGCTACCATCTTTTTAGCTCATGAGTTCAGATTTATAATAAAAGAGGATAACAAAATTGTTGCGCATTATAGGGTGGATGCCGGCCATCCTCCCATAGAAGCAATCCTTTTTTTATCAAGAAGACATAATGCGCTTATAATCTTTAGATCATGTTGCTTTTAATGAAAACCTTAGAAAAAGGTTCCTATCGATGTTCTAGTTGACAGGATTTCTAAACTTAATGATAACTTTGCTATCCAGAACAATGGGTTTGGTTTTTCCCTTGAACAAATGCTCATGACTTTTTTTCCAAAAGAATGCTTATAATGACTTTTTTTCCCTTGAACAAATGTTCTAGTTGCGCAATATGAGGGGCCAAAGGAGGAACCAATACCTCCCGAGCTTGATCTTGGGGACTTTTGTCCCATTAAATTTAGCCCTTTTGATTACTTTTGCTTGCCGCAAAGGAAACTTGATGCTGAACGTAGGGAGTATGAGATGAGTTTTCGCGATTTACCTTGTCATTATCATGGCAATACCTAGATCTATTCTTGTTTTTATGCCTAGCTAGGGGCGTTAAACGATAACGCTTGTTGGGAGGCAACCCAATTTTATTTTTGTTCCTTGCTTTTTGTTCCTGTTTAGTAATAAATAATTCATCTACCCTCTGTTATGATTGTGTTTTTTATGTTTTAATTAGTGTTTGTGCCAAGTAAAGCCTTTAGGATCTTCTTGTGTGATTGTTATTTGATCTTGCTGATAAAAACAGAAAATATGCACTCACGAGAATAATTTTCATTTTTTACCAGGGAGGGATAAAATACCAATTCCAACTGCAGTAGATCAATATACAAATTATTTAGGTCATCCTAATTTTTCAGAATTTTTGGAGTTACAGAAGTATTCTCAACCTCCAGATTGCTACAGACTGTTCTGTTTTTGACAAATTCTGTTTTTCGTGTGTTGTTTGCTTATTTTGATGAATCTATGGCTAGTATCGGGGGGTATGAACCATAGAGAAGTTGGAATATAGTAGGTTTAACACCAATATAAATAAATAACGACTTCATTACAGTACATTATAGTGGTGGTTTGTTTTCTTATACTAACAGAGCTCATGAGATTTTCTGTTGAGTTTTGTGTTGTGAAGTTTTCAAGTTTTTGGGTAAAGATTTGATGGATTTTGGAACAAGGAGTGGCAAGACCCTAAGCTTGGGGATGCTCAAGGCACCCCAAGGTAAAATTCAAGTATAACCAAAAGCCTAAGCTTGGGGATGCTATGGAAGGCATCCCCTCTTTCGTCTTCGTCTATCGGTAACTTTACTTGAGGCTATATTTTTATTCACCACATAATATGTGTTTTTCTTGGAGCGTCTTGTTGCTGGGGAACGCAGTAATTTCAAAAAATTCCTATGCACACGCAAGATCGTGGTGATGCATAGCAACGAGAGGGGAAGAGTGTTGTCCATGTACCCTCGTAGACCGTAAGCGAAAGCGTTATGACAACGCGGTTGATGTAGTCGTACGTCTTCACGATCGACCGATCCTAGTACCGGAAGTACAACACCTCCGCGATCTGCACACGTTCGGCTTGGTGACGTCCCACAAACTCTCGATCCAGCTAAGTGTCGAGGGAGAGCTTCGTCAGCACGAGGGCGTGATGGCGGTGATGATGATGCTACCGTCGCAGGGCTTCACCTAAGCACTACGATGATATGACCGAGGTGGATTATGGTGAAGGGGGGCACCGCACATGGCTAAGGGATCAATGATCAACTTGTGTGTCTATGGGGTGCCCCCTGGCCATGTATATAAAGGATGGAGGGAGTAGGAGGCCGACCCTTATAGGGCGCGCCCAAAGTGTGGAGTCCTACTAGGACTCCCTAGTCCTAGTAGGATTCCACCTCCCACATGGAATAGGAAAAAGGGAAGGGAGAAGGAGAAGGAAGGAAGGGGGTGCCCCCTTTCCCTAGTCCAATTCGGACCAGTCCATGGGGAAGGGGTGCGGCCACCCTTGAGGCCTTTCTCTCCTTTCCATATGGCCCATTAAGGCCCAATACAAATTCCCGTAACTCTCCGGTACTCCGAAAAATACCCTAATCACTCAAAACCTTTCCGATGTCCAAATATAGCCTTCCAATATATCGATATTTACGTCTCGACCATTTCGAGACTCCTCGTCATGTCCCCGATCTCATCCGAGACTCCGAACAAACTTTGGTCATCAAATCACATAACTCATAATACAAATCGTCACAGAACGTTAAGCGTGCAGATCCTACGGGTTTGAGAACTATGTAGACATGACCGAGACTCATCTCCGGTTAATAACCAGTAGCGGAACCTGGATGCTCATATTGGCTCCTACATATTCTACGAAGATCTTTATCGGTCAAACCGCATAACAACATACGTTGTTCCCTTTGTCATCGGTATGTTACTTACCCGAGATTCGAGCGTCGGTATCCTCATACCTAGTTCAATCTCGTTACCGGCAAGTCTCTTTACTCGTTCCATAATGCATCATTCCGCAACTAACTCATTAGTCACAATGCTTGCAAGGCTTATAGTGATGTGCATTACCAAGAGGGCCCAGAGATACCTCTCCGATACACGGAGTGACAAATCCTAATCTTGATCTATGCCAACTCAACAAACACCATCGGAGACACCTGTAGAGCATCTTTATAATCACCCAGTTATGTTGTGACGTTTGATAGCACACAAGGTGTTCCTCTGGTATTCGGGAGTTGCACAATCTCATAGTCTGAGGAACATGTATAAGTCATGAAGAAAGCAGTAGCAATGAAACTGTAATGATCATCGTGCTAAGCTAATGGATGGGTCAAGTCAATCACATCATTCTCTAATGATGTGATCCCGCTTATCAAATGACAAGTCTTTGTCCATGGCTAGGAAACTTAACCATCTTTGATTAACGAGCTAGTCAAGTAGAGGCATACTAGTGACACTCTGTTTGTTTATGTATTCACACATGTACTAAGTTTTCGGTTAATACAATTCTAGCATGAATAATAAACATTTATCATGATATAAGGAAATATCAATAACAACTTTATTATTTCCTCTAGGGCATATTTCCTTCACTTGTATGATTTGAGTCTTTGCTTTTTAGTTTACCACAATCATCCTTGATGTACACCTTTTGGGAGAGACACAGATGAATCAGAATTTATTAGAATACTCTATGTGTTTCACTTATATCTTTTGAGCTAGATAATTTTGCTCTAGTGATTCACTTATATCTTTTTAGAGCACGGTGGTGGTTTTATTTTATAGAAATTATTGATCTCTCATGCTTCACTTATATTATTTTGAGAGTCTTTTAGAACAGCATGGTAATTTGCTTTGGCTATAAAATTAGTCCTAATATGATAGGCATCCAAGATGGGTATAATAAAAACTTCCATATAGAGTTCATCACTAAGTTCTAGTAACTTGGTGATAGTGACTAGAGAACTTTATCAATTACTATCTTATCTGGAAGATTAACTCCCAGTTGATTCAAGCAATTGTAGTACCCAAACAATATGAGATCATACTCACTGGTTGAACTATTCTCCTCCATCTTGTAGGCAACGTACTGTCAGAGGTCTCATACCTCTCGACACGGGCATGAGTATGAAATGCCAATTTCAACTCTTAGAACATCTTATAGGTTTTGTGGCATTCAAAAACTTTTTTGAAGTCCCGGTTCTAAGCCGTAAGCATGGTGCACTAAACTATTAAGTAGTCATCATACCGAGCTTGTCAAACGTCCATAACGTGTGCATCTGCCCTCCAATAGGTCTGTCACCTAGCGGTGCATCAAGGACATAATTATTTTGTGGAGCAATGAGGATAATCCTCAGATCACGGACCAAGTCCACATCATTGCTACTATCACCTTTCAACTTCTTTTTCTCTAGGAACATATCAAAATTAAACAGGAAGCTACATCGCAAGCTATTGATCTACAAAATAGATATGCAATTACTATCATGACTAATTTCATGATAAATTAAAGTTCAATTAATCATATTACTTAAGAACTCCCACTTAGATAGACATCCCTCTAATTATCTAAGTGATCACGTGATCCATATCAACTAAACCATGTCCGATTCTCACGTGAGATGGAGTAGTTTTCAATGGTGAACATCTCTATGTTGATCACATCTTCTATATGATTCACGCTCGACCTTTCGGTCTCCAGTGTTCTGAGGCCATATCTGCATATGCTAGGCTCGCCAAGTTTAACCCGAGTATTCTGCGTGTGCAAAACTGGCTTGCAACCATTGCATGTGAACGTAGAGCTTATCACACCCGGACATCACGTGGTGTCTCGGCACGAAGAACTGTCGCAACGGTGCATACTCAGGGAGAACACTTATACCTTGAAATTTAGTGAGGGGTCATCTTATAATGCTACTGACGTACTAAGCAAAATAAGATGCATAAAAGATAAACATCACATGCAATCAAAATATGTGACATGATATGGCCATCATCATCTTGTGCCTTTGATCTCCATCTCCAAAGTACCATCATGATCTCCATCGTCACCACCATGACACCACGATCTCCTTCATCTTGATCTTTATCAATATGTCATCACATGGTCATCTCGCCAACTATTGTTTTTGCAACTATTGCTATCGCATAGCGATAAAAGTAAAGCAATTACATGGCGCTTGCATCTTATGCAATAATGAGACAACCATAAGGCTCCTGCCAGTTGCCGATAACTTCAACAAAACATGATCATCTCATACAACATTTTATATCTCATCACGTCTTGACCATATCACATCACAACATGCCCTGCAAAAACAAGTTAGATGTCCTCTACTTTTTGTTGCAAGTTTTACGTGGCTGTTACGGGCTGAGCAAGAACCGTTCTTACCTAAGCATCAAAAAACACAACGCGGTATAGAAATTTCTTTTTGATCTTCAGAAAGAACCCTGTTCATTGAATCCGATTCAACTAAAGTTGGAGAAACTGACACCCACCAGCGACCTGTGTGTGAAGCACGTCGGTAGAACCAGTCTCGCGTAAGCGTACGCGTAATGTCGGTCTGAGCCGCTTCATCCAACAATACTGCTGAATTAAGAACCAACTAGTGACGGCAAGCAATATGTATATACCCACGCCCACAACTCCTTTGTGTTCTACTCGTGCATATAACATCTACGCATAGACCTGGCTGGGATGCCATTGTTGGGGAACGCAGTAATTTCAAAGATGATGGTGATGTATCATGGGATGCATAGCAACGAGAGGGGAAGAGTGTTGTCCATGTACCCTCGTAGACCGTAAGCGGAAGCACTATGACAACGCGGTTGATGTAGTCGTACGTCTTGACGATCGACCGATTCTAGTACCGGAAGTATGGCACCTCCGCGATCTGCACACAGTCGGCTCGGTGACGTCCCACGAACTCTCGATCCAGCTGAGTGTCGAGGGAGAGCTTCGTCAGCACGACGGCGTGATGATGGTGATGATGATGCTACCGTCTCAGGGCTTTGCCTAAGCACTACGATGATATGACCGAGGTGGATTATAGTGGAGGGGGGCACCGCACACGGCTAAGGGGTCAATGATCAACTTGTGTGTCTATGGGGTGCCCCCTGACCACGTATATAAAGGATGGAGGGAGGAGGAGTCTGGCCCTCATAGGGCGCACCCAAAATGTGGAGTCCTACTAGGACTCCCTAGTCCTAGTAGGCTTCCACCTCCCACATGGAATAGGAAAAAGGGAAGGGAGAAGGAGAAGGAAGGAAGGGGCGCCCCCTTTCCCTAGTCCAATTCGGACTAGTCCATGGGGAAGGGGTGTAGCCACCCTTGAGGCCTTTCTCTCCTTTCCCGTATGGCCCATTAAGGCCCAATACGAATTTCGGTAACTCTCGGGTACTTCGAAAAATACCCGAATCACTCGGAACCTTTTCGATGTCCGAATATAGCCTTCGAATATATCGATCTTTACGTCTCGACCATTTCGGGACTCCTCGTCATTTCCCCGATCTCATCCGGGACTCCGAACAAACTTCGGTCATCAAATCACATAACTCATAATACAAATCATCACAGAACATTAAGCGTGCGGACCCTACGGGTTCAAGAACTATGTAGACATGACCGAGACTCATCTCCGGTCAATAACCAATAGCAGAGCCTGGATGCTCATATTGTCTCCTACATATTCTACGAAGATCTTTATCGGTCAAACCGCATAACAACATACGTTGTTCCCTTTGTCATCGGTATGTTACTTGCCCGAGATTTGATTGTCGGTATCCTCATACCTAGTTCAATCTCATTACCGGCAAGTCTCTTTACTTGTCCCGTAATGCATCATTCCGCAATCAAATCATTAGTCACAATGCTTGCAAGGCTTATAGTGATGTGCATTACCGAGAGGGCCCAGAGATACCTCTCTGATACACGGAGTGACAAATCCTAATCTTGATCTATGCCAACTCAACAAACACCATCGGAGACACTTGTAGAGCATCTTTATAATCACCCAGTTACATTGTGACGTTTGATAGCACACAAGGTGTCCCTCTGGTATTCGGGAGTTGCACAATCTCATAGTCTGAGGAACATGTATAAGTCATGAAGAAAGCAGTAGCAATGAAACTGTAACGATCATCGTGCTAAGCTAATGGATGGGTCAAGTCAATCACATCATTCTCTAATGATGTGATCCCTCTTATCAAATGACAATTCTTTGACCATGGCTTGGGAACTTAACCATCTTTGATTAACGAGCTAGTCAAGTAGAGGCATACTAGTGACACTCTATTTGTCTATGTATAACATGTACTAAGTTTTCGGTTAATACAATTCTAGCATGAACAATAAACATTTATCATGATACAAGGAAATATGAATAACAACTTTATTATTGCCTCTAGGGCATATTTCCTTCAGTCTCCCACTTGCACTAGAGTCAATAACCTAGTTCACATCATATGATTTAACACCAATAGTTTACATCTTTATGTGATTAGTTCACATCTCCATGTGACTAACACCCAAAAGGTTTACTAGAGTCGATAATCTAGTTCACATCGCTATGTGATTAACACCCAAAGAGTGATCATGTTTTGCTTGTGAGAGAAATTTAGTCAACGGGTCTGCCACATTCAGAGCCGTATGTATTTTGCATTTTTTCTATGTCTACAATGCTTTGCACGGAGCTACTCTAGCTAATTGCTCCCACTTTCAATATGTATCTAGATCGAGACTTAGAGTCATCTAGATCGGTGTCAAAGCTTGCATCGATGTAACTCTTTACGATGAACTCTTTGTAACCTCCATAACCGAGAAACATTTCCTTATTCCACTAAGGATATTTTTGATCGTTGTCCAGTGATCCACTCCTGGATCACTATTGTACCCTCTTGCCAAACTTATGGTGAGATACACAATAGGTCTGGTATACAACATAGCATACTTTGTAGAACCTATGACTGAGGCATAGGGAATGACTTTTCATTCTCTTTCTATTTTCTGCCGTGGTCAGGTTTTGAGTCTTTACTCAACTTCACACCTTGCAACATAGGCAAGAACTCCTTCTTTGACTATTCCATTTTGAACTACTTCAAAATCTTGTCAAGGTATGTACTCATTGAAAATAAATCAAGCGTCTTGATCTATCTCTATAGATCTTGATGCTCAATATGTAAGTAGCTTCATCGAGGTCTTTCTTTGAAAAACTCCTTTCGAACATTCCTTTATGCTTTCTAGAAAATTCTACATTATTTCCGATCAACAATATGTTATTCACATATACTTATCAGAAATGTTGTAGTGCTCCCACTCACTTTCTTGTAAATACAGGCTTCACGGCAAGTCTGTATAAAATCATATGCTTTTATCACTTTATCAAAGCATATATTCCAACTCCGAGATGCTTGCACCGGTCCATAGATGGATCGCTGGAGCTTGCTCACTTTTTAGCACCTTTAGGATCGACAAAACCTTATGGTTGCATCATATACAACTCTTCTTTAAGAAATCCGTTAAGGAATGCAATTTTGACATCCATTTGCCAGATTTCATAAAATGCGGCAACTGCTAACATGATTTGAACAGACCTTTAAGCATCAATACGAGTGAGAAAATCTCATCGTAGTCAACACTTTGAACTTGTCAAAAATAATTTTTGCGGCAATTCGAGCTTTGTAGATAGTAACACTACTATTAGCGTCCGTCTTCCTCTTGAAGATCCATTTATTCTCAATGACTCACCGATCATCGGGCAAGTCAATCAAAGTCCATACTTTGTTCTCATACATGGATCCCATCTCAGATTTCATGGCCTCAAGCCATTTTGCAGAATCTGGGCTCATCATCGCCTCCTCATAGTTCTTAGGTTCATCATGGTCAAGTAACATGACTTCTAGAACAGGATTACTGCACCACTCTGGTGCGGATCGTACTCTGGTTGACCTACCAGGTTTGGTAGTAACTTGATATGAAGTTTCATGATCATCATCATTAGCTTCCTCACTAATTGGTGTAGGAATCACTGAAACTGATTTCTGTGATGAACTACTTTCCAATTTGGGAGAAGGTACAATTACCACATCAAGTTCTACTTTCCTCCCACTCACTTATTTCGAGAGAAACTCCTTCTCTAGAATGGATCCATTCTTAGCAATAAAATATCTTGCCTTTGGATCTGTGATAGAAGGTGTACCCAACAGTTTCTTTTGGGTATCCCATGAAGACGCACTACTCCGATTTGGGTTCGAGCTTATCAGTTTGAAACTTTTTCACATAAGCATCACAACCCCAAACTTTAAGAAACAATAGCTTTGGTTTCTTGCCAAACCATAGTTCATACGGTGTCAAATCAACGGATTTAGATAGTTCCCTATTTAACGTGAATGCAGCTGTCTCTAATGCATAACCCCAAAACGATAGTGGTAAATCGGTAAGAGACATCATAGATCGCACCATATTCAATAAAGTACGATTACAATGTTTGGACACACCATTATGCTGTGGTGTTCCAGGTGGCGTGAGTTGCGAAACTATTCCACATTGTTTCAAATGAAGACCAAACACGTAACTCAAATATTCGCCTCCGCGATCAGATCATAGAAACTTTATTTTCTTGTTACGATGATTGTCCACTTCACTCTGAAATTCTTTGAACTTTTCAAATGTTTCAGACTTATGTTTCATTAAGTAGATATACCCATATCTGCTCAAATCATCTGTGAAGGTCAGAAAATAACGATACCCGCCGCGAGCCTCAACACTTATCGGATCGCATACATAAGTATATATTATTTCCAATAAGTCAGTTGCTCGCTCCATTGTTCCGGAGAACAGAGTCTTAGTCATCTTGCCCATGAGGCATGGTTCGCAATCATCAAGTGATTCATAATCAAGTGATTCCAAAAGTCCTTCAGCATACATCAATATGACCTAAACGGCAGTGCCACATATAAGTTGCACTATCATTATTAACTTTGCATCTTTTGGCTTTAATATTATGAATATGTGTATTACTATGATCAAGATTCAATAAACCATTTATATTGAGTGTATGATCATAGAAGGTTTTATTCATGTAAATAGAACAACAATTATTATTTGACTTAAATGAATAACCGTATTGCAATAAACATGATCCAATCATATTTACACTCAACACAAACACCAAATAACATTTATTTTAGGTTCAACACTAATCCCGAAGGTAAAGAGAGTGTGCGATGGTGATCTTATCAACCTTGGTATCACTTCCAACTCTCGTCATCACCTCGCCCTTAACTAGTCTATGTTTACTTTGCAACTCCCGTTTTGAGTTACTACTCTTAGCAACTGAACCAGTATAAAACACTGATGGGTTGCTATAAACACTAGTAAAGTACACATCAATAACATGTATATCAAATATACCTTTGTTCACTTTGCCATCCTTCTTATCCGCCAAGTATCTAAAGCAGTTCCACTTCCAGTGACCATTTCCTTTGCAGTAGAAGCACTCAGTTTCAAGCTTGGGTCTATCTTTGGGCTTCTTCATGGGAGTGGCAACTTGCTTGCCATTCTTCTTTAAGTTCCCTTTCTTTCCCTTGCCCTTTTACTTGAAACTAGTGGTTTTGTCAACCATCAACATTTGATGCTTTTCTTGATTTCTACCTTCGTCGATTTCAGCATCACGAAGAGCTCGGGAATTGTTTTCGTCATCCCTTGCATATTATAGTTCATCACTAAGTTCTAGTAACTTGGTGATAGTGACTAGAGAACTTTATCAATTACTATCTTATCTGGAAGATTAACTCCCACTTGATTCAAGCAATTGTAGTACCCAAACAATATGAGCACATACTCACTGGTTGAACTATTCTCCTCCATCTTGTAGGCAACGTACTGTCAGAGGTCTCATACCTCTCGACACGGGCATGAGTATGAAATGCCAATTTCAACTCTTAGAACATCTTATAGGTTTTGTGGCATTCAAAAACTTTTTTGAAGTCCCGGTTCTAAGCCGTAAGCATGGTGCACTAAACTATTAAGTAGTCATCATACCGAGCTTGTCAAACGTCCATAACGTGTGCATCTGCCCTCCAATAGGTCTGTCACCTAGCGGTGCATCAAGGACATAATTATTTTGTGGAGCAATGAGGATAATCCTCAGATCACGGACCAAGTCCACATCATTGCTACTATCACCTTTCAACTTCTTTTTCTCTAGGAACATATCAAAATTAAACAGGAAGCTACATCGCAAGCTATTGATCTACAAAATAGATATGCAATTACTATCATGACTAATTTCATGATAAATTAAAGTTCAATTAATCATATTACTTAAGAACTCCCACTTAGATAGACATCCCTCTAATTATCTAAGTGATCACGTGATCCATATCAACTAAACCATGTCCGATTCTCACGTGAGATGGAGTAGTTTTCAATGGTGAACATCTCTATGTTGATCACATCTTCTATATGATTCACGCTCGACCTTTCGGTCTCCAGTGTTCTGAGGCCATATCTGCATATGCTAGGCTCGCCAAGTTTAACCCGAGTATTCTGCGTGTGCAAAACTGGCTTGCAACCATTGCATGTGAACGTAGAGCTTATCACACCCGGACATCACGTGGTGTCTCGGCACGAAGAACTGTTGCAACGGTGCATACTCAGGGAGAACACTTATACCTTGAAATTTAGTGAGGGGTCATCTTATAATGCTACTGACGTACTAAGAAAAATAAGATGCATAAAAGATAAACATCACATGCAATCAAAATATGTGACATGATATGGCCATCATCATCTTGTGCCTTTGATCTCCATCTCCAAAGTACCATCATGATCTCCATCGTCACCACCATGACACCACGATCTCCTTCATCTTGATCTTTATCAATATGTCATCACATGGTCATCTCGCCAACTATTGTTTTTGCAACTATTGCTATCGCATAGCGATAAAAGTAAAGCAATTACATGGCGCTTGCATCTTATGCAATAATGAGACAACCATAAGGCTCCTGCCAGTTGCCGATAACTTCAACGAAACATGATCATCTCATACAACATTTTATATCTCATCACGTCTTGACCATATCACATCACAACATGCCCTGCAAAAACAAGTTAGATGTCCTCTACTTTTTGTTGCAAGTTTTACGTGGCTGTTACGGGCTGAGCAAGAACCGTTCTTACCTAAGCATCAAAAAACACAACGCGGTATAGAAATTTCTTTTTGATCTTCAGAAAGAACCCTATTCATTGAATCCGATTCAACTAAAGTTGGAGAAACTGACACCCACCAGCGACCTGTGTGTGAAGCACGTCGGTAGAACCAGTCTCGCGTAAGCGTACGCGTAATGTCGGTCTGAGCCGCTTCATCCAACAATACTGCTGAATTAAGAATCAACTAGTGACGGCAAGCAATATGTATATACCCACGCCCACAACTCCTTTGTGTTCTACTCGTGCATATAACATCTACGCATAGACCTGGCTGGGATGCCATTGTTGGGGAACGCAGTAATTTCAAAGATGATGGTGATGTATCATGGGATGCATAGCAACGAGAGGGGAAGAGTGTTGTCCATGTACCCTCGTAGACCGTAAGCGGAAGCACTATGACAACGCGGTTGATGTAGTCGTACGTCTTGACGATCGACCGATTCTAGTACCGGAAGTATGGCACCTCCGCGATCTGCACACAGTCGGCTCGGTGACGTCCCACGAACTCTCGATCCAGCTGAGTGTCGAGGGAGAGCTTCGTCAGCACGACGGCGTGATGATGGTGATGATGATGCTACCGTCTCAGGGCTTTGCCTAAGCACTACGATGATATGACCGAGGTGGATTATAGTGGAGGGGGGCACCGCACACGGCTAAGGGGTCAATGATCAACTTGTGTGTCTATGGGGTGCCCCCTGACCACGTATATAAAGGATGGAGGGAGGAGGAGTCTGGCCCTCATAGGGCGCACCCAAAATGTGGAGTCCTACTAGGACTCCCTAGTCCTAGTAGGCTTCCACCTCCCACATGGAATAGGAAAAAGGGAAGGGAGAAGGAGAAGGAAGGAAGGGGCGCCCCCTTTCCCTAGTCCAATTCGGACTAGTCCATGGGGAAGGGGTGTAGCCACCCTTGAGGCCTTTCTCTCCTTTCCCGTATGGCCCATTAAGGCCCAATACGAATTTCGGTAACTCTCGGGTACTTCGAAAAATACCCGAATCACTCGGAACCTTTTCGATGTCCGAATATAGCCTTCGAATATATCGATCTTTACGTCTCGACCATTTCGGGACTCCTCGTCATTTCCCCGATCTCATCCGGGACTCCGAACAAACTTCGGTCATCAAATCACATAACTCATAATACAAATCATCACAGAACATTAAGCGTGCGGACCCTACGGGTTCAAGAACTATGTAGACATGACCGAGACTCATCTCCGGTCAATAACCAATAGCAGAGCCTGGATGCTCATATTGTCTCCTACATATTCTACGAAGATCTTTATCAGTCAAACCGCATAACAACATACGTTGTTCCCTTTGTCATCGGTATGTTACTTGCCCGAGATTTGATTGTCGGTATCCTCATACCTAGTTCAATCTCATTACCGGCAAGTCTCTTTACTTGTCCCGTAATGCATCATTCCGCAATCAAATCATTAGTCACAATGCTTGCAAGGCTTATAGTGATGTGCATTACCGAGAGGGCCCAGAGATACCTCTCTGATACACGGAGTGACAAATCCTAATCTTGATCTATGCCAACTCAACAAACACCATCGGAGACACTTGTAGAGCATCTTTATAATCACCCAGTTACATTGTGACGTTTGATAGCACACAAGGTGTCCCTCTGGTATTCGGGAGTTGCACAATCTCATAGTCTGAGGAACATGTATAAGTCATGAAGAAAGCAGTAGCAATGAAACTGTAATGATCATCGTGCTAAGCTAATGGATGGGTCAAGTCAATCACATCATTCTCTAATGATGTGATCCCGCTTATCAAATGACAAGTCTTTGTCCATGGCTAGGAAACTTAACCATCTTTGATTAACGAGCTAGTCAAGTAGAGGCATACTAGTGACACTCTGTTTGTTTATGTATTCACACATGTACTAAGTTTTCGGTTAATACAATTCTAGCATGAATAATAAACATTTATCATGATATAAGGAAATATCAATAACAACTTTATTATTTCCTCTGGGGCATATTTCCTTCACTTGTATGATTTGAGTCTTTGCTTTTTAGTTTACCACAATCATCCTTGATGTACACCTTTTGGGAGAGACACAGATGAATCAGAATTTATTAGAATACTCTATGTGTTTCACTTATATCTTTTGAGCTAGATAATTTTGCTCTAGTGATTCACTTATATCTTTTTAGAGCACGGTGGTGGTTTTATTTTATAGAAATTATTGATCTCTCATGCTTCACTTATATTATTTTGAGAGTCTTTTAGAACAGCATGGTAATTTGCTTTGGCTATAAAATTAGTCCTAATATGATAGGCATCCAAGATGGGTATAATAAAAACTTCCATATAGAGTGCATTGAATACTATGAGAAGTTCGATACTTGATGATTGTTTTGAGATATGAAGATGGTGATATTAGAGTCATGCTAGTTAAGTAATTGTGAAATTGAGAAATACTTGTGTTAAGGTTTGCAAGTCCCGTAGCATGCAGGTATGGTAACCGTTGTGTGACAAATTTGAAGCATGAGGTGTTCTTTGATTGCCTTCCTTATGAGTGGCGTCGGGGATGAGCGATGGTCTTTTCCTACCAATATATCCCCCTAGGAGAATGCACGTAGTGCTTGGTTTTGATGACTTGTAGATTTTTGCAATAAGTATGTGAGTTCGTTATGACTAATGTTGAGTCCATGGATTATACGCACTATCACCCTTCCATCATTGCTAGCCTCTTCGGTACCGTGCATTGCCCTTTCTGACCTCGAGAGTTGGTGCAAACTTCGCCGGTTCATCCAAACCCCGTGATATGATACGCTCTTTCACACATAAACCTCCTTATATCTTCCTCAAAATAGCTACCATACCTACCTATTATGGCATTTCCATAGCCATTCCGAGATATATCGCCATGCAACTTTCCACCGTTCCATTTATTGTGACACACTTCATCATTGTCATATTGCCTTGCATGATCATGTAGTTGACATCGTATTTGTGGCAAAGCCACCGCTCATAATTTTTATCCATGTCACTCTTGAATCATTGCATATCCCGGTACACTGCCGGAGGCATTCATATAGAGTCATATTTTGTTCTAGTATCGAGTTGTAATTTTTGAGTTGTAAATAAATAGAAGTGTGATGATCATCATTATTAGAGCATTGTCCCCTGAGGAAATAAAAAAAATAGAGATAAAGGCCAAAAAAAGAGAAGGCCCAAAAAAAAGAGAGAAAAAGAGAGAAGGGGCAATGTTGCTATCCCTTTTTTCCACACTTGTGCTTCAAAGTAGCACCATGATCTTCATGATAGAGAGTCTCTTATTTTGTTAGTTTCATATACTAGTGGGAATTTTTCATTATAGAACTTGGCTTGTATATTCCAATAATGGGCTTCCTCAAAATGCCCTAGGTCTTCGTGAGCACACCCACTTAGTTTCTTTTGTTGAGCTTTCATACATTTATAGCTCTAGTGCATCCGTTGCATGGCAATCCCTACTCCTCGCATTGACATCAATTGATGGGCATCTCCATAGCCCGTTGATTAGCCGCGTCGATGTGAGACTTTCTCCTTTTTTTTGTCTTCTCCACACAACCTCCATCATCATATTCTATTCCACCCATAGTGCTATGTCCATGGCTCGCGCTCATGTATTGCGTGAAAGTTGAAAAAGTTTGAGATTACTAAAGTATGAAACAATTGCTTGGCTTGTCATCGGGGTTGTGCATGATGGGAGCATTTTGTGCGACGAAAATGAAGCATGGCCAAACTATATGATTCTCTAGGGATTTGCTTTCTTTGGCTATGTTATTTTAAGAAGACATAATTGCTTGGTTAGTATGCTTGAAGTATTATTGTTTTTATGCCAATATTAAAATTTTGTCTTGAATCTTTTGGATCTGAATATTCATGCCACAATAAAGAAAATTACATTTGAAAATTATGTTAGGTAGCATTCCACATCAAAAATTCTGTTTTTATCATTTACCTACTCGAGGACGAGCATGAATTAAGCTTGGGGATGCTTGATACGTCTCCAACGTATCTATAATTTTTGATTGTTCCATGCTATTATATTATCTGTTTTGGATGTTTAATGGGCTTTAATATGCACTTTTATATTATTTTTGGGACTAACCTATTAACCGAAGGCCCAGTGCAAATTGCTGTTTTTTGCCTATTTCAGTGTTTCGCAGAAAAGGAATATCAAACGGAATCCAAACGGAACGAAACCTTCGCGAGGATATTTCTTGGAACAAACACAACCCAGGATACTTGGAGTACAAGTCTGGAAGTCCGTGAAGCTTCCACGAGGCAGGGGGGCGTGCTGAGGGGGGTAAGCGCGCCCCCACCCTCGTGGGCCCCACGGAGCTCCACCGATGTACTTCTTTCGCCTATATATACCCATGTACCAAAAAAACATCCAGGAGAGCCACGAAACCACTTTTCCTCCGCCGCAACCTTCTGTACCCATGAGATCCCATCTTGGGGCCTTTTCCGGCGATATGTGGAGGGGGATTCGATCACGGAGGGCTTCTACATCAACACCATAGCCTCTTCGATGATGTGTGAGTAGTTTACCTTCGGGTCCATAGTTATTAGCTAGATGGCTTCTTCTCTCTCTTTGATTCTCAATACAAAGTTCTCCTCGATGTTCTTGGAGATCTATTCGATGTAATACTCTTTTGCGGTGTGTTTGCTGAGATCTGATGAATTGTGGGTTTATGAATTTGATTATCTATAAATATTATTTGGTTCTTCTCTGAATTCTTACATGCATGATTTGATATCTTTGCAAGTCTCTTCGAATTATCGGTTTAGTTTGGCCTACTAGATTGATCTTTCTTGCAATGGGAGAAGTGCTTAGCTTTGGGTTCAATCTTGCGGTGTCCTTTCCCAGTGACAGCAGGGGCAGCAAGGCACATATTGTATTGTTGCCATCGAGGATAAAAAGATGGGGTTTATATCATATTGCTTGAGTTTATCCCTCTACATCATGTCATCTTGCTTAATGCGTTACTCTGTTCTTATGAACTTAACACTCTAGATGCATGCTGGATAACGGTCGATGTGTGGAGTAATAGTAGTAGATGCAGAACCGTTTTGGACTACTTGAAACGGACATGATGCCTATATTCATGACCATTGCCTTAGATATCATCATAACTATGCGCTTTTCTATCAATTGCTCGGCTATTTGTTCACCCACCGTAATACATGCTATCACGAGAGAAGCCACTAGTGAAACCTATGGCCCCCGGGTCTACTTTACATCATATATGTTTCCGATCTATAATTCTAGTTTACTATTTATTTTGCAATCTTTATTTTCTAATCTATACAACAAAAATACCAAAAATATTTATCTTATTATCTTTATCAGATCTCGATTTTTCAAGTGGCCATGAAGGGATTGACAACCCCTTTATCGCGTTGGTTGCAAGGTTCTTGATTGTTTGTGCAGGTACTAGGCGACTTGCATGTAGTCTCCTACTGGATTGATACCTTTGTTCTCAAAAACTAAGGGAAATACTTACGCTACTTTGCTGCATCACCCTTTTCTCTTCAAGGGAAAACCAACACATGCTCAAGAGGTAGCAGAGAGTCGCCGGTGCGACAAGAGGATCTTGAGGATGTTCGGAGAGCACGTGTCGAGCGGGTCCGAGAGGGTCATCACTCCTGAGGCTGCCTGGATGGCGAAGCAGGGCTGCCAGTGGACTGAGTCAGAGGAGGAGACCATTCCCGCTGCCGAGACTGATGGGGAGCGTGATGAGTGATCGCTGCAGCTGAGCTACCACCTGTGTCGTAGGTGCCTCTCTGCCTTTTTAGTGTCTCGATGCCAAAGGGGGAGAGAGTGTAAGATTTGCGAGTCTTGCGTCGTGTCTTGTTTCTCTTTGTCGCTTTGCTTTCGTTCTGTCGAACCTCATTTGCTTTGGTTTGGTTTGTGCTCGTGAGACCTTGTTCCCTATCATATGGTGTAAGACATATGCACTCTAGCTTATTTTATTGTCTTTCATGCTTAGTAGCCCGTGAGCCTATGCTATCTTGTGCCCTTTACTTTATGCTCATATTCATTACCTTGCCTCCTTGCTTACTGTTAGTTATATTGTTGCAAGATATGCCTCGTCTATAAAATATAGGGGAGTGTTGATCCTAGTATGTGTGTTGTGCAGTCCAAAGCATTTCTCTAGAGAGCACACATCTAGGGGGAGCCGTCTATATTTTATAGATGTTTTGTTTGCCTATGTTTCATT
The DNA here is from genome assembly GCF_018294505.1 of Triticum aestivum. Lineage (NCBI taxonomy): Eukaryota > Viridiplantae > Streptophyta > Magnoliopsida > Poales > Poaceae > Triticum > Triticum aestivum. The sequence continues at coordinate 621,142,120 of NC_057800.1, forward strand.
TTATATCCCTATGTGCAAATCCCGTATTGTCATCAATCCACCAAAAAGGGGGAGATTGTAAGGGCATATTTATCCCTAAGTGGTTTTGGTGATGGATAACAATACATTTGCGGACTAATCATGTGCATTGAGCATTTCAGATATCTCATGTTTAGGCCCAAGATGATTCGTTTGTTGGGGAACATAGTATTTCAAAATATTTACCTACGATCACGCAAGATCTATCTAGGAGATGCATAGCAACGAGCGGGGAGAGTGTGTCTACGTACCCTCGTAGACCGAAAGCAGAAGCGTTTAGTAACGCGGTTGACGTAGTCGAACGTCTTCACGATCCAACCGATCCAAGTACCGAACGTACGGCACCTCCGCGTTCAACACATGTTCAACTCAATGATGTCCCTCGGGCTCTCGATCCAGTTGAGGCCGAAGGAGAGTTCCGTCAGCACGACGGCGTGGCAATGGTGATGATGAAGTTAACGGCGCACGGCTTCACCTAAGCACTAGGACGATATGACCGAGGTGTGTAACTGTGGAGGGGGGCACCGCACACGACTAAGACAAATCTTGGAATGCCTTTGGGGTGCCCCTGCCCACGTATATAAAGGAGGGACGAGGAGGAGGCCGGCATAGGAGGGGCGCGCCTATAGGGGAAGTCCAACTAGGATTCCCAATCCTAGTTGGAGTCCCCTTCCTTTTCCAAGAGGGGAGAGACGGAAGGAGTAGGAGAGGGAGAAGGAAAGAGAGGGGGGCGTGATGTCTACTACACAACCTTCTTCTTGTAGACGTTGTTAGGCCTCCAAGTGCAGAGGTTTGTAGGACAGTAGCAAATTTCCCTCAAGTGGATGACCTAAGGTTTATCAATCCGTAGGAGGCGTAGGATGAAGATGGTCTCTCTCAAGCAACCCTGCAACCAAATAACAAAGAGTCTCTTGTGTCCCCAACACACCCAATACAATGGTAAATTGTATAGGTGCACTAGTTCGGCGAAGAGATGGTGATACAAGTGGTATATGGATGGTAGATAAAGGTTTTTGTAATCTAGAAATATAAAAACAGCAAGGTAACTAATGATAAAAGTGAGCGTAAACGGTATTGCAATGCGTTGAAACAAGGCCTAGGGTTCATACTTTCACTAGTGCAAGTTCTCTCAACAATAATAACATAATTGGATCATATAACTATCCCTCAATATGCAACAAAGAGTCACTCCAAAGTCACTAATAGCGGAGAGCAAACGAAGAGATTATGGTAGGGTACGAAACCACCTCAAAGTTATTCTTTCCGATCAATCCGTTGGGCTATTCCTATAAGTGTCACAAACAGCCCTAGAGTTCGTAGTAAAATAACACCTTAAGACGCAAATCAACCAAAACCCTAATGTCACCTAGATACTCCAATGTCACCTCAAGTATCCGTGGGTATGATTATACGATATGCATCACACAATCTCAGATTCATCTATTCAACCAACACAAAGTACTTCGAAGAGTGCCCCAAAGATTCTACCGGAGAGTCAAGACGAAAATGTGTGCCAACCCCTATGCATAGGTTCATGGGAGGAACCCGCAAGTTGATCACCAAAACATACATCAAGTGGATCAATAGAATACCCCATTGTCACCATGGGTATCCCACGCAAGACATACATCAAGTGTTCTCAAATCCTTAAAGACTCAATCCGATAAGATAACTTCAAAGGGAAAACTCAATCCATTACAAGAGAGTAGAGGGGGAGAAACATCATAAGATCCAACTATAATAGGAAAGCTCACGATACATCAAGATCGTACCACCTCAAGAACACGAGAGAGAGAGATCAAACACATAGCTACTGGTACATACCTCAGCCCCGAGGGAGAACTACTCCCTCCTCATCATGGAGAGCACCGGGATGATGAAGATGGCCACCGAAGAGGGATTCCCCCTACGGCAGGGTGCCGGAACGGGTCTAGATTGGTTTTCGGTGTCTACGGAGGCTTCTGGCGGCGGAACTCCCGATCTATTCTGCTCCCCGATGGTTTTAGGGTATATTGGTATATATAGGAGGCATAAATACGGCAGGAGAGCCATGAGGGTGGAGGGTGCGCCCCCTGCCCCATGCCTTCCTCGTTGCTTCCCTTACATACACCCCAAGTCTTCTGGGTTGCTTCCATTCCAAAAATAACTCTCCCGAAGGTTTCACTCCGTTTGGACTCCGTTTGATATTCCTTTTCTGCAAAACATTGAAGCAAGGGAAAACAGAAAGTGGCACTAGGCTCTGGGTTAATAGGTTAGTCCCAAAAATAATATAAAAGTGTTTAATAAGGCGAATAAACATCCAAAACAGATAATATAATAGCATGGAACAATCAAAAATTATAGATACGTTGGAGACGTATCAGCATCCCCAAGCTTAATTCCTGCTCGTCCTCGAGTAGGTAAATGACAAAAATAGAATTTTTGATGTGGAATGCTACCAAACATATTTATCAATATAATATTCTTTATTGTGGCAAGAATATTCAGATCCATAAGATTCAAGACAAAAGTTTAATATTGACATGAAAACAATAATACTTCAAGCATACTAACAATGCAATTATGTCTTCTCAAAATAACATGGCCAACGCAAGCTATCCCTACAAAATCATATAGTCTGGCTATGCTCTATCTTCATCACACAAAATATTTAAATCATGCACAACCCCGATGAGAAGCCAAGCAATCTTTCATACTTTTGATGTTCTCAAACTTTTTCAATCTTCACGCAATACATGAGCGTGAGCCATGGATATAGCACTATATGTGGAATAGAATGGTGGTTGTGGAGAAGACAAAAGGGAGAAGATAGTCTCACATCAACTAGGCATATCAACGGGCTATGGAGATGCCCATTAATATATATCAATGTGAGTGAGTAGGGATTGCCATGCAATGGATGCACTAGAGCTATAAGTGTATGAAAGCTCAAAAAGAAACTAAGTGGGTATGCATCCAACTCGCTTGCTCACTAAGACCTAGGGCATTTTGAGGAAGCCCATCATTGGAATATACAAGCCAAGTTCTATAATGAAAGATTCCCACTAGTATATGGAAGTGACAACATAGGAGACTCTCTATCATGAAGATCATGGTGCTACTTTGAAGCACAAGTGTGGTAAAAGGATAGTAGCATTTCCCCTTCTCTCTTTTTCTCTCATTTTTTTTGTTTTTTGGGCCTTCTCCTTTTTTATGGCCTCTTTTTTATTTGGGCTTCTTTGGCCTCTTTTATTTATTTATTTTCATCCGGAGTCTTATCCTGACTTGTGGGGGAATCATAGTCTCCATCATCCTTTCCTCACTTGGATAATGCTCTAATAATGATGATCATCACACTTTTATTTACTTACAACTCAAGAATTACAACTCGATACTTAGAACAGGATATGACTCTATATGAATGCCTCCGGCAGTGTACCGGGATGTGCAATGACTCATGAGTGACATGTATGAAAGAATTATGAATGGTGGCTTTGCCATAACTACATGATCATGCAAGCAATATGACAATGATGAAGTGTGGCATAAATAACTGAATGATGGAAAGTTGCATGGCAATATATCTCGGAATGGCTATGGAAATGCCATAATAGGTAGGTATGGTGGCTGTTTTGAGGAAGGTAAATGGTGGGTTTTGTTGGGGAACGTAGTAATTTCAAAAAAATTCCTAAGCACACGCAAGATCATGGTTATGCATAGCAACGAGGGGAGAGTGTGATCTACGTACCCTTGTAGACCGATAGCAGAAGCGTTATATTAACGCGGTTGATGTAGTCGTACATCTTCACGATCCGACCGATCCAAGCACCGAAACTACGGCACCTCCGAGTTTCAGCACACGTTCAGCTCGATGACGATCCCCGGACTCTGATCCAGCAAAGTGTCGGGGAAGAGTTCCGTCAGCACGACGGCGTGGTGACGATCTTGATGTTCAACTGTCGCAGGGCTTCGCCTAAGCACCACTACAATATTTTCGAGGATTATGGTGGAAGGGGGCACCGCACACGGCTAAGAAAACGATCACGTGGATCAACTTGTGTGTCTAGGGGTGCCCCCTGCCTCCGTATATAAAGGAGCCAAGGGGGGGGGTGCGGCCGGCCCTAGTAGGAGGTGCGCCGGAGGAGTCCTACTCCTATCGGGAGTAGGACTCCCCTACCTTTCCTTGTCCAAGTAGGTGAGGGGGAAGGAAGGGAGAGAGGAGAGGAAGGAAGGAAAGGGGGGGGGGGCGCCGCCCCTCCCTCCTTTTCCAATTCGGACTAGGGGGAGAGGGGGCGCGCGGCCTGCCCTGGCAGCCCCTCCTCCTCTCCACTTTAGGCCCATGAGGCCCATTAACCCCCCGGGGGGTTCCGGTAACCCCCCGGTACTCCGGTTTTATCCGAAACTTCCTCGAAACACTTCCGGTGTCCGAATATAGCCGTCCAATATATCAATCTTTATGTCTCGACCATTTCGAGACTCCTCGTTATGTCCGTGGTCATATCCGGGACTCCGAACCAACTTCGGTACATCAAAACTCATAAACTCATAATATAACTGTCATCGAAACCTTAAGCGTGCGGACCCTACGTGTTCGAGAACAATGTGGACATGACCGAGACACGTCTCCAGTCAATAACCAATAGCGGAACCTGGATGCTCATATTGGCTCCTACATATTCTACGAAGATCTTTATCGGTCAGACCGCATAACAACATACGTTGTTCCCTTTGTCATCGGTATGTTACTTGCCCGAGATTCGATCGTCGGTATATCAATACCTAGTTCAATCTCGTTACCGACAAGTCTCTTTACTCGTTCCGTAATACATCATCTCGCAACTAACTCATTAAGTTGCATTGCTTGCAAGGCTTAGGTGATGTGCATTACCGAGAGGGCCCAGAGATACCTCTCCGACAATCGGAGTGACAAATCCTAATCTCGAAATACGCCAACCCAACATGTACCTTTGGAGACACCTGTAGAGCTCCTTTATAATCACCCAGTTATGTTGTGACGTTTGGTAGCACACAAAGTGTTCATCCGGTAAACGGGAGTTGCATAATCTCATAGTCATAGGAACATGTATAAGTCATGAAGAAAGCAATAGCAACATACTAAACGATCGAGTGCTAAGCTAACGGAATGGGTCAAGTCAATCACATCATTCTCCTAATGATGTGATCCCGTTAATTAAATAACAACTCTTTGTCTATGGTTAGGAAACATAACCATCTTTGATTAACGAGCTAGTCAAGTAGAGGCATACTAGTGACACTCTGTTTGTCTATATATTCACACATGTATTATGTTTCCGGTTAATACAATTCTAGCATGAATAATAAACATTTATCATGAAATAAGGAAATAAATAATAACTTTATTATTGCCTCTAGGGCATATTTCCTTCAGTCTCCCACTTGCACTAGAGTCAATAATCTAGTTCACATTGCCATGTGATTTAACACCAATAGTTCACATCATTATGTGACCAACACTCAAAGGGTTTACTAGAGTCAATAATCTAGTTCACATCGCTATGTGATTAACACCCAAAGAGTACTAAGGTGTGATCATGTTTTGCCTATGAGAGAAGTTTAGTCAACGGGTCTGCCATATTCAGATCCGTATGTATTTTGCAAATTTCTATGTCAACAATGCTCTGCACGGAGCTACTCTAGCTAATTGCTCCCACTTTCAATATGCATCCAGATTGAGACTTAGAATCATCTGGATCAGTGTCAAAGTTTGCATCGACGTAACCCTTTACGACGAACCTTTTGTCACCTCCATAATCAAGAAACATATCCTTAGTCCACTAAGGATAATTTTGACCGCTGTCCAGTGATCTACTCCTAGATCACTATTGTACTCCCTTGCCAACATCAGTGTAGGGTATACAATAGATCTGGTACACAGGATGGCATACTTTATAGAACCTATGGCTGGGGCATAGGGAATGACTTTCATTCTCTTTCTATCTTCTGCCGTGGCCGGGTTTTGAGTCTTACTCAATTTCACACCTTGTAACACAGGCAAGAACTCTTTCTTTGACTGTTCCATTTTGAATTACTTCAAAATCTTGTCAAGGTATGTACTCATTGAAAAAACTTATCAAGCGTATTGATCTATCTCTATAGATCTTGATGCTCAATATGTAAGCAGCTTCACCGAGGTTTTCTTTGAAAACACTCCTTTATGCTTTCCAGAATAATTCTACATTATTTCCGATCAACAATATGTCATTCACATATACTTATCAGGAATGCTGTAGTTCTCCCACTCACTTTCTTGTAAATACAGGCTTCACCGCAAGTCTGTATAAAACTATATGCTTTGATCAACTTATCAAAGCGTATATTCCAACTCTGAGATGCTTGCACCAGTCCATAGATGGATCGCTGGAGCTTGCATATTTAGTTAACACCTTTAGGATCGACAAAACCTTCTAGTTGCATCGTATACAACTCTTTTTTAATAAATCCATTAAGGAATGCTGTTTTGACATCCATCTGCTAAATTTCATAATCATAAAATGTGGCAATTGCTAACATGATTTGGACAGACTTAAGCATCGCTACGGGTGAGAAGGTCTCATCATAGTCAATCCCTTGAACTTGTCGAAAACCTTTTGCGACAAGTCGAGCTTTGTAGACAGTAACATTACCGTCAGCGTCAGTCTTCCTCTTGAAGATCCATTTATTCTCAATTGCTTGCCGATCATTGGGCAAGTCAACCAAAGTCCATACTTTGTTTTCATACATGGATCCCATCTCAGATTTCATGGCTTTGAGCCATTTTGCGGAATCTGGGCTCACTATCGCTTCTTCATAGTTCGTAGGTTCATCATGATCTAGTAGCATGACTTCCAGAACAGGATTACCATACCAATCTGGTGCGGATCTTACTCTGGTTGATCTACGAGGTTCAGTAGTAACTTGTTCTGAAGTTTCATGATCATTATCATTAGCTTCCTCACTAATTGGTGTAGGTGTCACAGAAACCTGTTTCTGCGATGTACTATTTTCCAATAAGGGAGCAGGTACAGTTACCTCATCAAGTTCTACTTTCCTCCCACTCACTTCTTTCGAGAGAAACTCCTTCTCTAGAAAGGATCCATTCTTAGCGACAAATGTCTTGCCTTCGGATCTGTGATAGAAGGTGTACCCAACAGTCTCTTTTGGGTATCCTATGAAGACACATTTCTCCGATTTGGGTTCGAGCTTATTAGGTTGAAGTTTCTTCACATAAGCATCGCAGCCCCAAACTTTTAGAAATGACAACTTTGGTTTCTTGCCAAACCACAGTTCATAAGGCGTCGTCTCAACGGATTTTGATGGTGCCCTATTTAACGTGAATGCAGTTGTCTCTAGAGCATAACCCCAAAACGATAGCGGTAAATCTGTAAGAGACATCATAGATCGCACTGTATCAAGTAAAGTATGATTACGATGTTCGGACACACCATTATGCTGTGGTGTTCCAGGTGGCATGAGTTTGTGAAACTATTCCACATTGTTTTAATTGAAGACCAAACTCGTAACTCAAATATTTGTCTCCGCGATCAGATCGTAGAAACCTTATTTTCTTATCACGATGATTTTCCACTTCACCCTGAAATTATTTGAACTTTTCAAATGTTTCAGACTTATGTTTCATCAAGTAGAGATACCCATATCTGCTCAAATCATCTGTGAAGGTCAGAAAATAACGATACCCGCCGCGAGCTTCAACATTCATCGGACCACATACATCTATATGTATGATCTCCAACAAATCTGTTGCTCTCTCCATAGTACCGGAGAATGGCGTTTTAGTCATCTTGCCCATGAGGCACGGCTCGCAAGTACCAAGTGATTCATAATCAAGTGGTTCCAAAAGTCCATCAGTATGGAGTTTCTTCATGCGCTTTACACCGATATGACCTAAACGGTAGTGCCACAAATAAGTTGCACTATCATTATTAACTTTGCATCTTTTGGCTTCAATATTATGAATATGTGTAACACTACGATCGAGATCCAACGAACTATTTTCATTGGGTGCATGACCATCGAAGGTTTTATTCATGTAAACAGAACAACAATTATTCTCTGACTTTAATGAATAACCGTATTGCAATAAACATGATCAAATCATATTCATGCTCAACGCAAACACCAAATAACACTTATTTAGTTTCAACACTAATCCCGAAAGTATAGGGAGTGTGCGATGATGATCATATCAACCTTGGAACCACTTCCAACACACATCGTCACTTCACCCTTAACTAGTCTCTGTTCATTCTGCAACTCCCGTTTCGAGTTACTACTCTTAGCAACTGAACCAGTATCAAATACCGAGGGGTTGCTATGAACACTAGTAAAGTACACATCAATAATCTGTATATCAAATATACCTTTGTTTACTTTGCCATCCTTCTTATCCGCCAAATACTTGGGGCAGTTCTGCTTCCAGTGACCAGTCCCTTTGCAGTAGAAGCACTTAGTCTCAAGCTTAGGACCAGACTTGGGCTTCTTCACTTGAGCAGCAACTTGCTTGCCGTTCTTCTTGAAGTTCCCCTTCTTCCCTTTGCCCTTTTCTTGAAACTAGTGGTTTAATCAACCATCAACACTTGATGTTTTTCTTGATTTCTACCTTCGTCGATTTCAGCATCACAAAAATCTTGGGAATCGTTTCTGTTATCCCTTGCATATTATAGTTCATCACGAAGTTCTACTAACTTGGTGATGGTGACTAGAGAATTCTGTCAATCACTATCTTATCTGGAAGATTAACTCCCACTTGATTCAAGCGATTGTAGTACCCAGACAATCTGAGCACATGCTCACTAGTTGAGCGATTCTCCTCCATCTTTTAGCTATAGAACTTGTTGGAGACTTCATATCTCTCAACTCGGGTATTTGCTTGAAATATTAACTTCAACTCCTGGAAAATCTCATATGGTCCATGACGTTCAAAACGTCTTTGAAGTCCCGATTCTAAGCCGTTAAGCATGGTGCACTAAACTATCAAGTAGTCATCATATTGAGCTAGCCAAACATTCATAACGTCTGCATCTGCTCCTGCAATAGGTCTGTCACCTAGCGGTGCATCAAGGACATAATTCTTCTGTGCAGCAATGAGGATAAACCTTAGATCACGGATCCAGTCCGCATCATTGCTACTAACATCTTTCAACTTAGTTTTCTCTAGGAACATATATAAAATATAGGGAAGCAACAATGCGAGCTATTGATCTACAATGTAGATATGCTAATACTACCAGGACTAAGTTCATGATAAATTAAAGTTCAATTAATCATATTGCTTAAGAACTCCCACTTAGATAGACATCCCTCTAATCTTCTAAGTGATCACGTGATCCATATCAACTAAACCATGTCCGATCATCACGTGAGATGGAGTAGTTTCAATGGTGAACATCACTATGTTGATCATATCTACTATATGATTCACGTTCAACCTTTCGGTCTCCGTGTTCCGAGGCCATATCTGTATATGCTAGGCTCGTCAAGTTTAACCTGAGTATTCCGCGTGTGCAACTATTTTGCACTTGCTGTATTTGAACGTAGAGCCTATCACACCCGATCATCACGTGGTGCCTCAGCACGAAGAACTTTTGCAACGGTGCATACTCAGGGAGAACACTTCTTGATAATTAGTGAGAGATCATCTTAAAATGCTACCGTCAAACAAAGCAAGATAAGATGCATAAAGATAAACATCACATGCAATCAATATAAGTGATATGATATGGCCATCATCTTCTTGTACTTGTGATCTCCATCTCCGAAGTACCGTCATGATCACCATCGTCACCGGCGTGACACCTTGATCACCATCGTAGCATCGTTGTCGTCTCGCCAATCTTATGCTTCCACGACTATCGCTACCACTTAGTGATAAAGTAAAGCATTACAGTGCAGTTGCATTGCATACAATAAAGCGACAACCATATGGCTCCTGCCAGTTGCCGATAACTCGGTTACAAAACATGATCATCTCATACAATAAAATTTAGTATCATGTCTTGACCATATCACATCGCAACATGCCCTGCAAAAACAAGTTAGACGTCCTCTACTTTGTTGTTGCAAGTTTTACGTGGCTGCTATGGGCTTATGCAAGAACCAATCTTACCTACGCATCAAAACCACAATGATAGTTTGTCAAGTTGGTGCTGTTTTAACCTTCGCAAGGACCGAGCGTAGCCACACTTGGTTCAACTAAAGTTGGAGAAACTGACACCCGCTAGCCACCTTTGTGCAAGCACGTCGGGAGAACCGGTCTCGCGTAAGCGTATGCGTAATGTCGGTCCGGGCCGCTTCGTCCAACAATACCGCCGAACCAAGGTATGACATGCTGGTAAGCAGTATGACTTATATCGCCCACAACTCACTTGTGTTCTACTCGTGCATATAACATCAACACATAAAACCTAGGCTCTGATACCACTGTTGGGGAACGTAGTAATTTCAAAAAAAATCCTACGCACACGCAAGATCATGGTGATGCATAGCAACGAGGGGAGAGTGTGATCTACGTACCCTTGTAGACCGATAGCGGAAGCGTATTAACGCGGTTGATGTAGTCGTACGTCTTCACGATCCGACCGATCCAAGCACCGAAACTACGACACCTCCGAGTTTCAGCACACGTTCAGCTCGATGACGATCCCCGGACTCCGATCCAGCAAAGTGTCGGGGAAGAGTTCCGTCAGCACGGCGGCGTGGTGACGATCTTGATGTTCAACTGTCGCAGGGCTTCGCCTAAGCACCACTACAATATTATCGAGGATTATAGTGGAAGGGGGCACCGCACACGGCTAAGAAAACGATCACGTGGATCAACTTGTGTGTCTAGGGGTGCCCCCTGCCTCCGTATATAAAGGAGCCAAGGGGGGGGTGCGGCCGGCCCTAGTAGGAGGCGCGCAGGAGGAGTCCTACTCCTACCGGGAGTAGGACTCCCCTCCCTTTCCTTGTCCAAGTAGGAGAGGGGGAAGGAAGGGAGAGAGGAGAGGAAGGAAAGGGGGGGGGGCGCCGCCCTCCCTCCTTGTCCAATTCGGACTACGGGGAGAGGGGGCACGCGGCCTGCCCTGGCAGCCCCTCCTCTTCTCCACTTTAGGCCCATGAGGCCCATTAACCCCCCGGGGGGTTCCGGTAACCCCCCGGTACTCTGGTTTTATCCGAAACTTCCCTGGAACACTTCCGGTGTCCGAATATAGCCGTCCAATATATCAATCTTTATGTCTCGACCATTTCGAGACTCCTCGTTATGTCCGCGGTCATATCCGGGACTCCGAACCAACTTCGGTACATCAAAACTCATAAACTCATAATATAACTATTATCGAAACCTTAAGCGTGCGGACCCTACGGGTTCGAGAACAATGTAGACATGACCGAGACACGTCTCCGGTTAATAACCAATAGCGGAACCTGGATGCTCATATTGGCTCCTACATATTATACGAAGATCTTTATCGGTCAGACCGCATAACAACATACGTTGTTCCCTTTGTCATCGGTATGCTACTTGCCCGAGATTCGATCGTCGGTATATCAATACCTAGTTCAATCTCGTTACCGGAAAGTCTCTTTACTCGTTCCGTAATACATCATCTCGCAACTAACTCATTAAGTTGCATTGCTTGCAAGGCTTAGGTGATGTGCATTACCGAGAGGGCCCAGAGATACCTCTCCGACAATCGGAGTGACAAATCCTAATCTCGAAATACGCCAACCCAACATGTACCTTTGGAGACACCTGTAGAGCTCCTTTATAATCACCCAGTTACGTTGTGACGTTTGGTAGCACACAAAGTGTTCCTCCGGTAAACGGGAGTTGCATAATCTCATAGTCATAGGAACATGTATAAGTCATGAAGAAAGCAATAGCAACATACTAAACGATCGAGTGCTAAGCTAACGGAATGGGTCAAGTCAATCACATCATTCTCCTAATGATGTGATCCCGTTAATTAAATAACAACTCTTTGTCTATGGTTAGGAAACATAACCATCTTTGATTAACGAGCTAGTCAAGTAGAGGCATACTAGTGACACTCTGTTTGTCTATATATTCACACATGTATTATGTTTCCGGTTAATACAAGTCTAGCATGAATAATAAACATTTATCATGAAATAAGGAAATAAATAATAACTTTATTATTGCCTCTAGGGCATATTTCCTTCAGGTTTATGGTACCGGCGAAAGTTGCGCGGTATTAGATAGGCTAGCAATGGTGGAAGGGTGAGAGTGCATATAATCCATGGACTCAACATTAGTCATAAAGAACTCACATACTTATTGCAAAAATCTATTAGTTATCGAAACAAAGTACTACGTGCATGCTCCTAGGGGGATAGATTGGTAGGAAAAGACCATCGCTCGTCCCCGACCGCCACTCACAAGGAAGACAATCAATAAATAAATCATGCTCCGACTTCATCACATAATTAACGGTTCACCATACGTGCATGCTACGGGAATCATAAACTTCAACACAAGTATTTCTGAAATTCACAACTACTCAACGAGCATGACTCTAATATCACCATCTTCAAATCTCAAAACAATCATCAAGTATCAAACTTCTCATAGTATTCAATGCACTTTATATGAAAGTTTTTATTATATCCCTCTTGGATGCCCATCATATTAGGACTAAATTCATAACCAAAGCAAATTACCATGCTGTTCTAAAGACTCTCAAAATAATATAAGTGAAGCACGAGAGTTCATGTATTTCTTCAAAATAAAACCACCACCGTGCTCTAGAAAGATATAAGTGAAGCACTAGAGCAAATGACAAACTACTCCAAAAGATATAAGTGAAGATCAATGAGTAGTTGAATAATTATGCAACTATGTGAAGACTCTCCTATTTAATAATTTCATATCTTGATATTTTATTCAAACAGAAAACAAAGAAAAATAAAATTACATTCTAAGAATGGCAAACATCATGTGAAGAAGCAAAAACTTAGGATTAACTGAAACTAACCGATAGTTGTTGAAGAAGAAAGTTGGGATGCCAACCGGGGCATCCCCAAGCTTAGATGCTTGAGACTTCTTGAAATATTATTTCGGGATGCCTTGGGCATCCCCAAGCTTGATCTTTTGTGTCTCCTTAATTCCTCTCATATCACGGTCTCCCTAAATCTCAAAAGCTTCATCCACACAAAACTCAACAAGGACTCGTGAGATAAGTTAGTATAAACCAATGCAAAAACCTTATCATACTCTACCGTAGCAAATCACTAAAATTATTATTCAACATTGCATACTAAATGTCTCTGCATATTTAATAGTCATATCCTCAAATAGAATCATTAAAGAAGCAAACATATGCAAACAATGCAAACATAATAGCAATCTGCCTAAACAGGACAGTCTGTAAAGAGTGCAGCAAGATCCGTACTTCCCTACCTCCAAAAATTATGAAGAAAACTCCCACTGTAGTAAAATTATCAGATCTTAATATGAAAAAGTTTTCAACATTTTATCACATTCTTACTTTTCTAGGGAACTATTGCAACAGCGGTAAACTTTTTGTTTTCAAACAACAACATGAAGACTTGTAAAATAGGCATAGTAAAGGCTATCAATGCCACTTCTATTGAAATAAAAGATGAAAAACATTGTTCTAAATAACAGCAAGCAAATCCTAACAAAATAAATTGATGCTCCAAGCAAAACACATATCATGTGGTGAATAAAAATATAGCTCCAAGTAAAGTTACCGATGAACGAAGACGAAAGAGGGGATGGTTTCCGGGGCATCCCCAAGCTTAGGCTCTTGGTTGTCCTTGAATATTGCCTTGGGGTGCCTTGGGCATCCCCAATCTTAGGCTCTTGCCACTCCTTATTCCATAGTCCATCGAATCTTTATCCAAAACTTGAAAACTTCACAACACAAAACTTAACAGAAAACTCGTAAGCTCCGTTAGTATAAGAAAATAAATCACCACTTAGGTACTGTTGTGAACTCATTCTAAATTCATATTGGTGTAATATATACTGTATTACAACTTCTCTATGGTTCATACCCTCCAATACTACTCATAGATTCATCAAAATAAGCAAACAACACAATGAAAACAGAATCTGTCAAAAACAGAACAGCTGTAGTAATCTGTAGGACTCGAATACTTATGTAACTACAAAAATCCTGAGAAATTATGAAGTCCTAGGCAATTTGTTTATTAATCTACTGCAAGTAGAATTGGTATTTTATCGCTCTCTGGTAAAAAACAAAAATTATTCTCGTGAGCGCATACTTTCTGTTTTTTACAGCAAGATCAAATAACAATCACCCAAGAAGGTCCTAAAGGCTTTACTTGGCACAGACACTAATTAAAACATAAAAAACACAATCATAACAGAGGATATATGATTTATTTATTATTAAACAATAACAAAAAGCAAGGAGCTAAAATAAAATTGGATTGCCTCCCAACAAGCGCTATTGTTTAATGCTCCTAGCTAGGCATGATGATTTCAATGATGCTCACATAAAAGATAAGAATTGTAACATAAAGAGAGCATCTTAAAGAATATGACTAGACATTTATGTCTAACCCACTTCCTGTGCATAGGGATTTTGTGAGTAAACAACTTATGGGAACAATAATCAACTAGCATAGGAGGGCAAAACAAGCATAACTTCAAGATTTTAAGCACATAGAGAGGAAACTTGATATTATTGCAACTCCTACAAGCATATATTCCTCCCTCATAATAATTTTCAGTAGAATCATGAATGAATTCAACAATATAACCATCACATAAAGTATTCTTCTCATGATCTACAAGCATAGAATTTTTATTACTCTCCACATAAGCAAATTTCTTCTCATGAATAGTAGTGGGATCAAACTCAACAAAATAACTATCATGTGAGGCATAATCCTATTGAAAACTAAAATCATGATGACAAGTTTCATGGTTATCATTAATCTTTATAGCATACTTGTCATCACAATAATCATCATAGGTAGCAACTTTGTTCTCATAATCAATTGGAACCTCTTCCAAAATAGTGGATTCATCACAAAATAAAGTCATGACCTGTCCAAATCCACTTTCATCAATATAATCATCATAAATAGGAGGCATGATTTCATCATAAGCTCATCAAAACTTGGGGGACAAAAAATATCATCTTCGTCAAACATAGCTTCCCCAAGCTTGTGGCTTTGCATATCATTAGCATCATAGGTATTCAAGGAATTCATACTAACAACATTGCAATCATGCTCATCATTCAAAGTTTTAGTGCCAAATATTTTAATGCACTCTTCTTCTAACACTTTGGCACAATTTTCCTTCCCATCATACTCACGAAAGATATTAAAAAGATGAAGCGTATGAGGTAAACTCAATTTCATTTTTTGTAGTTTTATTTTATAGACTAAACTAGTGATAAAACAAGAAACAAAAAGATTCGATTGCAAGATCTAAAGATATACCTTCAAGTGCTAACCTCCCCGGCAATGGCGCCAGAAAAGAGCTTGATATCTACTACACAACCTTCTTCTTGTAGACGTTGTTGGGCCTCCAAGTGCAGAGGTTTGTAGGACAGTAGCAAATTTCCCTCGAGTGGATGACCTAAGGTTTATCAATCCGTAGGAGGCGTAGGATGAATATGGTCTCTCTCAAGCAACCCTGCAACCAAAAGTCTCTTGTGTCCCCAACACACCCAATACAATGGTAAATTGTATAGGTGCACTAGTTCGGCGAAGAGATGGTGATGCAAGTGGTATATGGATGGTAGATAAAGGTTTTTGTAATCTGGAAATATAAAAACAGCAAGGTAACTAATGATAAAAGTGAGCGTAAACGGTATTGCAATGCGTTGAAACAAGGCCTAGGGTTCATACTTTCACTAGTGAAAGTTCTCTCAACAATAATAACATAATTGGATCATATAAATATCCTTCAATATGCAACAAAGATTCACTCCAAAGTCACTAATAGCGGAGAGCAAATGAAGAGATTATGGTAGGGTACGAAACCAGCTCAAAGTTATTCTTTCCGATCAATCTGTTGGGCTATTCCTATATGTGTCACAAACAGCCCTAGAGTTCATAGTAAAATAACACCTTAAGACGCAAATCAACCAAAACCCTAATGTCACCTAGATACTCCAATGTCACCTCAAGTATCCGTGGGTATGATTATACGATATGCATCACACAATCTCAGATTCATCTATTCAACCAACACAAAGTACTTCGAAGAGTGCCCCAAAGATTCTACCGGAGAGTCAAGACGAAAATGTGTGCCAACCCCTATGCATAGGTTCATGGGAGGAACCCGCAAGTTGATCACCAAAACATACATCAAGTGGATCAATAGAATACCCCATTGTCACCATGGGTATCCCACGCAAGACATACATCAAGTGTTCTCAAATCCTTAAAGACTCAATCCGATAAGATAACTTCAAAGGGAAAACTCAATCCATTACAAGAGAGTAGAGGGGGAGAAACATCATAAGATCCAACTATAATAGCAAAGCTCGCGATACATCAAGATCGTACCACCTCAAGAACACGAGAGAGAGAGAGAGATCAAACACATAGCTACTGGTACATACCCTTAGCCCCGAGGGAGAACTACTCCCTCCTCATCATGGAGAGCACCGGGATGATGAAGATGGCCACCGGAGAGGGATTCCCCCTACGGCAAGGTGCCGGAACGGGTCTAGATTGGTTTTCGGTGGCTACGGAGGCTTCTGGCAGTGGAACTCCCGATCTATTCTACTCCCCGACGGTTTTAGGGTATATTGGTATATATAGTGTTGGGGAACGTAGCAGAAATTCAAAATTTTCCTACGTGTCACCAAGATCTATCTATGGAGAGACCAGCAACGAGTAGAAAAAGAGTGCATCTACATACCCTTGTAGATCGCTAAGCGGAAGCGTTCAAGTGAACGGGGTTGAAGGAGTCGTTCTCGTCGTGATTCAAATCACCGATGATCAAGTGCCGAACGCACGACACCTCCGCGTTCAACACACGTACAGCCCGGTGACGTCTCCCACGCCTTGATCCAGCAAGGAGAGAGGGAGAGGTTGAGGAAGACTCCATCCAACATCAGCACAATGGCGTGGTGGTGGTGGAGGAGCGTGGCAATCCTGCAGGGCTTCGCCAAGCACCACGGGAGAAGAGGAGTACTTGGGAGAGGGGGAGGGCTGCGCCAGAACTTCGTCTTAAGCTCCCATGCGCCTCCCCACTATATATAGGGGTGGAGGGGCTGGTTTCTTGCCCTCCAAGTCCATTGGGGCGTTGGCCAAGGTGGGAGGAAAGAAATCCCATCATTTCCTTCCCCACCGATTGTTATCCCCCCTTTTTAGGGATCTTGATCTTATCCCTTCGGGATATGATCTTATTCCTTCTAAGGGGGGATCTTGGTGCGCCTTGACCAGGGGTGTGGGGCCTTGCCCCCACTACCCACGTCCATGTGGGTCCCCCCATGCAGGTGGGCCCCACTCCGGAACCTTCTAGAACCTTCCCGGTACAATACCGAAAAATCCCGAACATTTTCCAGTGGCCAAAATAGGACTTCCCATATATAAATCTTTACCTCCGGACCATTCCGGAACTCCTCGTGACGTCCGGGATCTCATCCGGGACTCCGAACAACATTCGGTAACCACATACAAACTTCCTTTATAACCCTAGCGTCATCGAACCTTAAGTGTGTAGACCCTACGGGTTCGGGAGACATGCAGACATGACCGAGACGTTCTCCGGTCAATAACCAACAGCGGGATCTGGATACCCATGATGGCTCCCACATGTTCCACGATGATCTCATCGGATGAACCACGATGTCAAGGACTTAATCAATCCCGTATTCAATTCCCTTTGTCTATCGGTATGTTACTTGCCCGAGATTCGGTCGTCGGTATCCAATACCTTGTTCAATCTCGTTACCGGCAAGTCACTTTACTCGTTCCGTAACACATCATCCCGTGATCAACTCCTTGGTCACATTGCGCATATGATGATGTCCTACCGAGTGGGCCCAGAGATACCTCTCCGTTTACACGGAGTGACAAATCCCAGTCTCGATCCGCATAAAACAATAGATACTTTCGGAGATACCTGTAGTGCACCTTTATAGTCACCCAGTTACGTTGTGACGTTTGATACACCCAAAGCACTCCTACGGTATCCAGGAGTTACACGCTCTCATGGTCTAAGGAAGAGATACTTGACATTGGCAAAGCTCTAGCAAATGAACTACACGATCTTTTGTGCTAGTCTTAGGATTGAGTCTTGTCCATCACATCATTCTCCTAATGATGTGATCCCGTTATCAACGACATCCAATGTCCATAGCCAGGAAACCATGA
This sequence comes from Triticum aestivum, assembly GCF_018294505.1. Classification (NCBI taxonomy): domain Eukaryota; kingdom Viridiplantae; phylum Streptophyta; class Magnoliopsida; order Poales; family Poaceae; genus Triticum; species Triticum aestivum. Next base: position 621,160,489 of record NC_057800.1, read on the forward strand.
CTATCTGTTGATCACAACGAGCTAGTCAACTAGAGGCTCACTAGGGACATATAGTGGTCTATGTATTCACACGTGTATTACGATTTCCGGATAATACAGTTATAGCATGAATAAAAGACAATTATCATGAACAAGGAAATATAATAATAATACTTTTATTATTGCCTCTAGGGCATATTTCCAACAGTCTCCCACTTGCACTAGAGTCAATAATCTAGTTCACATCGCCATGTGATTAAAACTCACAGGTCACATCGCCATGTGACTAATACCCAAGAGTTTACTAGAGTCAGTAGTCTAGTTCACATCACTATGTGATTAACACTCAATGAGTTTTATGTTTGATCATGTTGCTTGTGAGAGAGGTTTTAGTCAACGGGTCTGAACCTTTCAGATCCGTGTGTGCTTTACAAATCTCTATGTCATCTCCTAGATGCAGCTACCACGCTCTATTTGGAGCTATTCCAAACAACTGTTCTACTTGGAGCTATTCTAAATTATTGCTCCATTATATGTATCCGGTCTCTCTACTCAGAGCTATCCGGATAGGTGTCAAGCTTGCATCGTCGTAACCTTTACGACGAACTCTTTTACCACCTCCATAATCGAGAAAATTCCTTAGTCCACTAGTTACTAAGGATAACTTTGACCGCTGTCCTGTGAGCCATTCTTGGATCACTCTTGTACCCCTTGACTGACTCATGGCAAGGCACACTTCAGGTGCGGTACACAGCATAGCATACTGAAGAGCCTACGTCTTAAGCATACGGGACGACCTTCGTCCTTTCTCTCTATTCTGCCGTGGTCGAGCTTTAAGTCTTAACTTCGTACCTTACAACTCAGGCAAGAACTCCTTCTTTGACTGGTCCATCTTGAACACCTTCAAGATCATGTCAAGGTATGTGCTCATTTGAAAGTATTATTAAGCATTTTGATCTATCCTTATAGATCTTGATGCTCAATGTTCAAGTAGCTTAATCCAGGCTTTCCATTGAAAAACACTTTCAAAATAACCCTATATGCTTTCCAGAAATTCTACGTCATTTCTGATCAACAATATGTCAACAACATATACTCATCAGAAATTCTATAGTGCTCCCACTCACTTCTTTGGAAATACAAGTTTCTCATAAACTTTGTACAAACCCAAAATTTTTAATCATCATCAAAGCATACATTCCAACTCCGAGATGCTCACTCCAGTCCTTAGAAGGATTGCTGGAGCTTTGCATACTTATTAGCATCTTTCGGGATTGACAAAACCTTCCGGTTGTATCACATACAACCTTTCCTCATTAAAATCGTCGAGGAAACAATGTTTTGACATCCTATCTGCAAGATTTCATAAATAATGCAGTAATCGCTAATATAATTCCAACAGACTCTTAGCATGGCTACGAGTGAGAAAATCTCATTGTAGTCAACTCCTTGAACTTGTCGGAAAACATCTTAACGACAAGTCGAGCTTTCTTAATGGTGACATTTACCATCATTGTCCGTCTTCCTTTTGAAATCCATCTGTACTCATTAGCCTTACGACCATCGAGCCGTTCTGCCAAAGTCTACACTTTGTTTTCATACATGGATCCTCTCTCGAATTTTATGGCCTCAAGCCATTTATCGGAATCCGAGCCCACCATCGCTTCTCCATAGCTCGTAGGTTCATTGTTGTCTAGCAACATGACCTTCAAGACAGGATTACATACCACTCTGAAGTAGTACGCATCCTTGTCATCCTACGAGGTTTGGGAGTGACTTGATCCGAAGTTTCATGATCAATATCATAAGCTTCCACTTCAATTGGTGTAGGTGCCACAGGAACAACTCCCTGTGCCCTATCACACACTAGTTGAAGAGACGGTTCAATAACCTCATCAAGTCTCCACCATCCTCCCACTCAATTCTTTCGAGAGAAACTTTTCCTCGAGAAAGGACCCGATTCTAGAAACAATCCATATTGCTTTCGGATCTGAATTAGGAGGTATACCCAACTGTTTTGGGTTTCCTATGAAGATGCATTTTATCCGCTTTGGGTTCGAGCTTATCAACCTGAAACTTTTTCATATAAGCGTCGCAGCCCCAAACTTTTAAGAAACGACAACTTAGGTTTCTCTAAACTATAATTCATACGGTGTCATCTCAACGGAATTACGTGGTGCCCTATTTAAAGTGAATGTGGCTGTCTCTAATGCCTAACCCATGGACAATAGTGGTAATTCGATAAGAGACATCATGGTACGCACCATATCCAATAGGGTGCAACTATGATGTTCGGACACACCATCACACTATGGTGTTCCAGGCGGTATTAATTGCGAAACAATTTCCACAATGTCTTAATTGTGCGCCAAAACTCGTAACTCAGATATTCATCTCTATGATCATATCATAGACATTTTATCCTCTTGTCACAATGATCTTCACTCTGAAATTACTTGAACCATTCAATAATTCAGACTTGTGTTTCATCAAGTAAATATTCTCAACATCTACTCGAATCATCTGTGAAGTAAGATCATAACGATATTCACTTCATGCCTCAGCACTCATTGGATTGGACACATCAAAATGTGTTACTTCCAACAAGTTGCTATCTTGTTCCATCTTACTGAAAACGAGGCTTTTCAGTCATCTTGCCCATGTGGTATGATTTGCATATCTCAAGTGATTCAAAATCAAGTGAGTCCAAACGGTCCATTTGCATGGGGTTTCTTCATGCATATACACCAATAGACATGGTTCGCATGTCTCAAACTTTTCAAAAACGAGTGAGTCCAAAGATCCATTAACATGGAGCTTCTTCATGCGTTTTATACCATTATGACTTACATGGCAGTGCCACAAGTAAGTGGTACTATCATTACTATCTTATATCTTTTGGCATGAAAATGTGTATCACTATGATCGAGATTCAATAAACCATTCAGGTTTAATACTAATCTTGATGGTAGAGGGAGCGTGCGATGTTTGATCACATCAAACTTGGAAACACTTCCAACATATATCGTCAGCTCACTTTTAGCTAGTCTTCGTTTATTCCGTAGCTTTTATTTCGAGTTACTAACACTTAGCAACCGAACCGGTATCTAATACCCTGGTGCTACTAGGAGTACTAGTAAAGTACACATTAACATAATGTATATCCAATATACTTCTATCGACCTTGCCAGCCTTCTTATCTACCAAGTATCTAGGGTAATTCTGCTCCAGCGGCTATTCCCCTTATCACAGAAGCACTTAGTCTCGGGTTTGGGTTCAATCTCGGGTTTCTTCACTAGAGCAGCAACTGTTTTGCCGTTTCATGAAGTATCCCTTGTTACCCTTGCCCTTCTTGAAACTAGTGGTTTTACCAACCATCAACAATTGATGCTCCTACTTGACTTCTACTTTCGCGGTGTCAAACATCATGAACACTTCAAGGATCATCATATCTATCCCTGATATGTTATAGTTCATCATGAAGCTCTAGCAGCTTGGTGGCAATGACTTTGGAGAAACATCACTATCTCATTTGGAAGATCAACTCCCACTCGATTCAAGTGATTGTTGCACTCAGACAATCTGAGCACAAGCTCAACGATTGAGCTTTTCTCCCTTAGTTTGCAGGTTAAGAAAATCGTCGGAGGTCTTATACCTCTTGACGTGGGCACGAGCCTAAAATCCCAATTTCAGCCCTCGAAACATCTCATATGTTCCGCGATGTTTCAAAAACGTCTTTGGTGCCTCTACTCTAAACCATTTAACTGAACTATCACATAGTTATCAAAACGTGTATGTCCGATGTTCACAACATCCACAAACGACGTTTGGGGTTCAGCACACTGAGCGGTGCATTAAGGACATAAGCTTTCTACTGTCCGCATAATTCCTACTTTCAACTTTCAACTATATTTTCTCTAGGAACATATCTTAAACAGTAGAACTAAAGCGCAAGCTACGACATAATTTGCAAAAACTTTTTGACTATGTTCAAGATAATTAAGTTCATCTTATGAACTCCCACTTAGATAGACATCCCTCTGGTCATCTAAGTGATCACATGATCCGAGTCAACTAGGCCGTGTCCGATCATCACGTGAGACGGACTAGTCATCATCGGTGAACATCTTCATGTTGATCGTATCTACCATACGACTCATGCTCGACCTTTCGGTCTCCGTGTTCCGAGGCCATGTCTGCACATGCTAGGCTCGTCAAGTTAACCCTAAGTGTCTTCGCTGTGTAAAACTGTCTTACACCCGTTGTATGTGAACGTAAGAATCCATCACACCCGATCATCACGTGGTGTTTAGAAGCGACGAACTGTAGCAACGGTGCACAGTTAGGGGAGAACACTTCTTGAAATTTTGTAAGGGATCATCTTATTTACTACCGTCGTCCTAAGTAAACAAGATGCATAAACATGATAAACATCACATGCAATCAAATAGTGACATGATATGGCCAATATCATTTTGCTCCTTTTGATCTTCATCTTCGGGGCTCCATGATCGTCATCGTCACCGGCATGACACCATGATCTCCATCATCATGATCTCCATCATCGTGTCTTTATGAAGTTGTCACGCCAACGACTACTTCTACTTCTATGGCTAACGCGTTTAGCAATAAAGTAAAGTAATTTACATGGCGTTGTTAAATGACACGCAGGTCATACAATAAATAAAGACAACTCCTATGGCTCCTGCCGGTTGTCATACTCATCGACATGCAAGTCGTGAATCCTATTACAAGAACATGATCAATCTCATACATCACATATATCATTCATCACATCCTTTTGGCCATATCACATCACATAGCATACCCTGCAAAAACAAGTTAGACGTCCTCTAATTGTTGTTTGCATGTTTTACGTGGCTGCTATGGGTTTCTAGCAAGAACGTTTCTTACCTACGCAAAACCACAACGTGATATGCCAATTGCTATTTACCCTTCATAAGGACCCTTTTCATCGAATCTGTTCCGACTAAAGTGGGAGAGACTGGCACCCGCTAGCCACCTTATGCACCAAGTGCATGTCAATCGGTGGAACCTGTCTCACGTAAGAGTACGTGTAAGGTCGGTCCGGGCCGCTTCATCCCACAATACCGTCGAAACAAGATTGGACTAGTAACGGTAAGCATATTGAACAACATCAACGCCCACAACTACTTTGTGTTCTACTCGTGCAAAGAATCTACGCAATAAACCTGGCTCTGATACCACTGTTGGGGAACGTAGCAGAAATTCAAAATTTTCCTACGTGTCACCAAGATCTATCTATGGAGAGACCAGCAACAAGTAGAAAAAGAGTGCATCTACATACCCTTGTAGATCGCTAAGCGGAAGCGTTCAAGTGAACGGGGTTGAAGGAGTCGTTCTCGTCGTGATTCAAATCACCGATGATCAAGTGCCGAACGCACGACACCTCCGCGTTCAACACACGTACAGCCCGGTGACGTCTCCCACGCCTTGATCCAGCAAGGAGAGAGGGAGAGGTTGAGGAAGACTCCATCCAACAGCAGCACAATGGCGTGGTGGTGGTGGAGGAGCGTGGCAATCCTGCAGGGCTTCGCCAAGCACCACGGGAGAAGAGGAGTACTTGGGAGAGGGGGAGGGCTGCGCCAGAACTTCGTCTTAAGCTCCCATGCGCCTCCCCACTATATATAGGGGTGGAGGGGCTGGTTTCTTGCCCTCCAAGTCCATTGGGGCGTTGGCCAAGGTGGGAGGAAAGAAATCCCATCATTTCCTTCCCCACCGATTGTTATCCCCCCTTTTTAGGGATCTTGATCTTATCCCTTCGGGATATGATCTTATTCCTTCTAAGGAGGGATCTTGGTGCGCCTTGACCAGGGGTGTGGGGCCTTGCCCCCACTACCCACGTCCATGTGGGTCCCCCCATGCAGGTGGGCCCCACTCCGGAACCTTCTAGAACCTTCCCGGTACAATACCGAAAAATCCCGAACATTTTCCAGTGGCCAAAATAGGACTTTCCATATATAAATCTTTACCTCTGGACCATTCCGGAACTCCTCGTGACGTCCGGGATCTCATCCGGGACTCCGAACAACATTCGGTAACCACATACAAACTTCCTTTATAACCCTAGCGTCATCGAACCTTAAGTGTGTAGACCCTACGGGTTCGGGAGACATGCAGACATGACCGAGACGTTCTCCGGTCAATAACCAACAGCGGGATCTGGATACCCATGATGGCTCCCACATGTTCCACGATGATCTCATCGGATGAACCACGATGTCAAGGACTTAATCAATCCCGTATTCAATTCCCTTTGTCTATCGGTATGTGACTTGCCCGAGATTCGGTCGTCGGTATCCAATACCTTGTTCAATCTCGTTACCGGCAAGTCACTTTACTCGTTCCGTAACACATCATCCCGTGATCAACTCCTTGGTCACATTGCGCATATGATGATGTCCTACCGAGTGGGCCCAGAGATACCTCTCCGTTTACACGGAGTGACAAATCCCAGTCTCGATCCGCATAAAACAATAGATACTTTCGGAGATACCTGTAGTGCACCTTTATAGTCACCTAGTTACGTTGTGACGTTTGATACACCCAAAGCACTCCTACGGTATCCAGGAGTTACACGCTCTCATGGTCTAAGGAAGAGATACTTGACATTGGCAAAGCTCTAGCAAATGAACTACACGATCTTTTGTGCTAGTCTTAGGATTGGGTCTTGTCCATCACATCATTCTCCTAATGATGTGATCCCGTTATCAACGACATCCAATGTCCATAGCCAGGAAACCATGACTATATGTTGATCACAACGAGCTAGTCAACTAGAGGCTCACTAGGGACATATAGTGGTCTATGTATTCACACGTGTATTACGATTTCCGGATAATACAGTTATAGCATGAATAAAAGACAATTATCATGAACAAGGAAATATAATAATAATACTTTTATTATTGCCTCTAGGGCATATTTCCAACATATAGGAGGAAGAAATATGGCAGGGGAGCCACAAGGGGCCCACGAGGGTGGAGGGCGCGCCGAGGGGGTGGGCGCGCCCCCTGCCTCGTGCCTTCCTTGTTGCTTCCCTTACGTACACCCCAAGTCTTCTGGGTTGCTTCCATTCCAAAAATAACTCTCCCGAAGGTTTCATTCCGTTTGGAGTCCGTTTGATATTCCTTTTCTGCGAAACACTGAAACAAGGGAAAAACATAAACTGGCACTGGCCTTTGGGTTAATAGGTTAGTCCCAAAAATAATATAAAAGTGTTTAATAAGGCCCATAAACATCCAAAACAGATAATATAATAGCATGGAACAATAAAAAATTATAGATATGTTGGAGACATATCAGGGCGCCGCCCCCTCCCTATTCCAATTCGGACTTGCCATGGGGGGTGCGCTGCTACCCCTTGAGGCCCTTCTCTCCTTTCCCGTATAGCCCATTAAGGCCCACTACTTCACCCGGCGAATTCCTGTAACTCTCCGGTACTCCGAAAAATACCCAAATCACTCGGAACCTTTCCGATGTCCGAATATAGCCTTCCAATATATCGATCTTTATGTCTCGACCATTTCGAGACTCCTCGTTATGTCCGTGATCTCATCCGGGACTCCGAACAACCTTCGATACATCAAATCACATAACTCATAATACAAATCATCATCGAACGTTAAGCGTGCGGACCCTATGGGTTCGAGAACTATGTAGACATGACCGAGACACATGTCCAGTGAATAACTAATGGAGGAACCTGGATGCTCATATTGGCTCCTACATATTCTACGAAGATCTTTATTGGTCAAACCGCATAACAACATACGTTGTTCCCTTTGTCATCGGAATGTTACTTGCCCAAGATTCGATCGTCGGTATCATCATATCTAGTTCAATCTCATTACCGGCAAGTCTCTTTACTCATTCCGTAATGCATCATCCCACAACTAACTCATTAGTCACATTGCTTGCAAGGCTTATAGTGATGTGCATTACCGAGAGGGCCCATAGATACCTCTCCGATACACGGAGTGACAAATCCTAATCTCGATCTATGCTAACCCAACAAACACCTTTGGAGACACCTGTAGAGCATATTTATAATGACCCAGTTACGTTGTGATCTTTGATAGCACACAAGGTGTTCCTCCGGTATTCATGAGTTGCATAATCTTATACTCAGAGGAACATGTATAAGTCATGAAGAAACCAATAGCAATAAAACTAAACGATCATAATGCTAAGCTAACGGATGGGTCATGTCCATCACATCATTCTCTAATGATGTGATCCCATTCATCAAATGACAACACATGTCTATGGTCAGGAAACATAACCATCTTTGATTAACGAGCTAGTCAAGTAGAGGCATACTAGGGACACTTTGTTTTGTCTATGTATTCACACATGTACGAAGTTTCCGGTTAATACAATTCTAGAATGAATAATAAACATTTATCATGATATAAGGAAATATAAATGACAACTTTATTATTGCCTCTAGGGCATATTTCGTTCAGTCTCCCACTTGCACTAGAGTCAATAATCTAGTTCACATCGCCATGTGATTTAACAACAATAGTTCACATCTTTATGTGATTAGTTCACATCTCCATGTGACTAATACCCAAAGGGTCTACTAGAGTCAATAATCTAGTTCACATCGCTATGTGATTAACACCCAAAGAGTGATCATGTTTTGCTTGTGAGAGAAGTTTAGTCAATGGGTCTGCCACATTCAGAGCCGTATGTATTTTGCAAATTTTCTATGTCTACAATGCTCTGCACGGAGCTACTCTAGCTAATCGCTCCCACTTTTAATATGTATCTAGATCGAGACTTAGAGTCATCCAGATCGGTGTAAAGCTTGCATCGACGTAACTCTTTACGACGAACTCTTTCTCACCTCCATAACCGAGAAACATTTCCTTATCCCACTAGGATAATTTTGACCGCTTTTCAGTGATCCACTCCTGGATCACTATTGTACCCTCTTGCCAAACTCATGGTGAGGTACATAATAGGTCTGGTACACAACATAGCATACTTTATAGAACCTATGACTGAGGCATAGGGAATGACTTTTCATTCTCTTTCTATTTTCTGCCGTGGTCAGGTTTTGAGTCTTTACTCAACTTCACACCTTGCAACACAGGCAAGAACTCCTTCTTTGACCATTCCATTTTGAATTACTTCAAAAACTTGTCAAGGTATGTACTCATTGAAAAAATTGATCAAGCGTCTTGATCTATCTCTATAGATATTGATGCTCAATATGTAAGCAGCTTCACCAAGGTCTTTCTTTGAAAAACTCCTTTCAAACACTCCTTTATGCTTTCCAGAAAATTCTACATTATTTTCGATCAATAATATGTCATTCACATATACTTATCAGAAATGCTGTAGTGCTCCCACCCACTTTCTTGTAAATACAGGCTTCACCGCAAGTCTGTATAAAACTATATGCTTTAATCAACTCATCAAAGTGTATATTCTAACTCCGAGATGTTTGCACTAGTCCATAGATGGATCGCTAGAGCTTGCACACTTTGTTAGTACCTTTAGGATTGACAAAACCTTTTTGTTGTATCATATACAACTCTTCTTTAAGAAATCCATTAAGAATGCAGTTTTGACATCCATTTGCCAGATTTCATAAAATGTAGCAATTGCTAACATGATTTGGACAGACTTAAGCATCGCTATGAGTGAAAAAAATCTCATCATAGTCAACACCTTGAACTTGTCGAAAACTTTTTGCAACAATTCAAGCTTTGTAGATAGTAACACTACTATCATCGTCCGTCTTCCTCTTGAAGATCCATTTATTCTCAATGGCTTGTCGTTCAACGAGCAATTCCACCAAAGTTCACACTTTGTTCTCATACATGGATTCCATCTCAGATTTCATGGCCTCAAGCCATTTTGTGGAATCTGGGCTCATCCTCGCTTCCTCATAGTTCGTAGGTTCGTCATGGTCAAGTAACATGACCCCCAGAACAGGATTACCATACCACTCTGGTGCGGATCTTACTCTGGTTGACCTACGAGGTTCGATGGTAACTTGATCAGAAGTTTTCATGATTATCATCATCAGCTTCCTCACTAATTGGTGTAGGAATCACTGCAACTGATTTCTGTGATGAACTACTTTCCAATTAGGGAGCAGGTACAATTACCTCATCAAGTCCTACTTTCCTCCCACTCACTTCTTTCGAGAGAAACTCCTTCTCTAGAAAGGATCCACTCTTAGCAACAAAGATCTTGCCTTCGGATCTGTGATAGAAGGTGTACCCAACAATTTCTTTTGGATATCCTTTGAAGACGCACTTCTGCGATTTGGGTTTGAGCTTATCAAGTTGAAACTTTTTCATATAAGCATCACAACCCCAAACTTTAAGAAACGACAGCTTAGGTTTCTTTCTAAACCATAGTTCAGATGGTGTCGTCTCAACGGATTTTTAGACGGTGCCATATTTAACGTGAATGCAGCTGTCTCTAATGCATAACCCCAAAACGATAGTGGTAATTCGGTAAGAGACATCATAGATTGCACCATATCTAATAAAGTACGATTATGACGTTCGGACACACCATTATGATGTGGTGTTCCAGGTGGCGTGAGTTTGTGAAATTATTCCACATTGTTTCAAATGAAGACCAAACTCGTAACTCAAATATTAGTTTCCGCGGTCAGATCGTAGAAACTTTATTTTCTTGTTACGATGATTTTCCACTTCACTCTGAAAGTCTTTGAACTTTTCAAATGTTTCAGACTTATGTTTCATCAAGTAGATATACCAATATCTGCTCGAATCATCTGTGAAGGTCAGAAAATAACGATACCCGCTGTCGTGGAATTGTCACGGCAGATGTCCTAGTGTGAGGACTTAGTCATGGAGCCATCGCCATGAGGTTAGCTTAAAGGGGTTAACCAGGACAAAGGATATGAGGAGTTTATACTGGTTCAACCCCTTACGATGAAGGTAAAAGCCTAGTCCAGTTTGTAGATGGTATTGCTAGGGTTTCGATGAGCAGGGAGTGAATACGCTTGACCCGGCTCTCGATCTGTTGTTTCTTGTCCTAAGCCGCAGCTAGGTCATCCCCTTATATACACGGGTTGACGCCCTAGCGGGCTACAGAGTCCTGGCCGGCTTATACAATGTGTCCCGCTCGGTGACCTTTCTTACATGCCTTACAATACAAGTTTACATACATGGTGGTTTATATCTTTGGGCCTTAAGCCGCCTTCGGGTCTGGGCCCTCTACCAAGCCTATCTATGAACCGCCATATGATTTTGGGCTTCATTGTGATGAATCATCATAGGTATAACCCGACCCTCTTGGGCGGGTCATACCTAATAGTTATATCCCCAACATTAGGCCCCAGGTTGATTTGAAACTTGTTCATGTCAATCTTCAACACTTAGAAAAATCCTTCCACATCTGTTGCACAAACCCTATAACCCACCATGACGTCATGTCCCAGAATTTCAGAAACCCGCCGCAACGTCATCTTTAACGGATCTTTATCTTTAATGTCTTTTCAAAAATCGAGGCGTCCAATTATCTGGATAACCATCATTTGGCCTCCTCGTCTTTCGTGCCTGCATGTTTCTCTGTTTCCTTATAAATAGGACCATAGAGTCAACTTTTCATTCTTCTCCTTCTCCTCTCTTCCTCCTTGCGACACACCGACCCGCACGAGCCTCGCCGCCATCGACCTCCGTCTCCAACCTCAACTCCGGCCGCTGCATCACAATGAATAGACCAGAAAACTGCGGCGCCGGTCCGCTGTATTAACAGTATCAGTAAGCCCACTTTTCTTCGTCATAGATCTGTCATTAGGTTTTGTTGGTGTTCGTCAGTGTTCGTCGGTGTTCGTTGCCGTCCTTCTTTCTCCTTGTTTAGTTCCATGGGTTAGATCCAAAAACCATATGAGTCTTGTGCGGTAGTGGTTTTAGCACCTGTCCTCGACACTGGAACATATCCCCACCGCGGCAGATCTCCTCTAGGGCACCTATGCTTTTCCATTGTCACCTCTATAGATTTTGAATTTATTTCCTTTTTCTGAATAGCGATAGATCCAAATTTGTAGCCTCAACCTGTGGAACCTGTTTGTCCTAACACTTAGAAAATTATAGCCTTGGTAGATCTTGAACGCTTTTAGTCATGGCGGCTTATTCTGCCGGTTTATTGTTACTTCATATACCATTAGCCCTTGCTTAAGCCGCCATTCTGAATATGCACTGTACTTGTTAACTTGCGATTTTAACAATTATCTTGACCCGGTAAATTCTTTTCCTGTCTTTTAGGTTGTCCTTTCACCATGTCGCCCAAAACAATCACGACCTGCAACTGGGTTCCCTCCATAGTCAATGAGAGCACCTTGAAGGATTTTGTCACCGTTGAATATTTGCCAGACAAGAGTGTGATGTATTACCGTTTTCCTGACACGGGCGAAGAGAAGCCTCAGCCTAAGGACGGTGAAGTTATCGTATTTACTGATCATATGAACCGGGGTTTCTCGCCACCCGGCTCTAAATTCTCCAGAGATGTCCTACACTTATTCAAACTCCATCCACAAGACATTGGACCCAATTCCATATCAAACATCTATAACTTCCAAGTCTTTTGTGAGGTATACCTTCAAGAAGAGCCTAGTGTTGAGCTTTTCAGAGAGTATTTCTACTTGAACTGGCAGAAGGAGTTCACAAATGGGCCCAGCTTGGAGCTTGGTGGGATTTCAATTCAACGCAGACGAGATGCCATCTTCCCTCATGTAGCTCTGCCAAGCCATCCTAAAGACTGGAACCAAACATGGTTCTACTTCAAAGACGTTTCTCCGTCCGATGAGAACCCATTGCCGGGTTATCGGCCTGAGCGCCTTGATTCAAAGTATCAACTCCCTGATAAACTTACCGAACGTAAGAAACTTGTCCCTACAATCAGAAAAGTTCAAGCCTTGCTGGGAAACGGCTTAACTGGAGTTGACTTAATCCGCTGCTGGGTTGCATGGTGGATCATCCCCTTAAGCCACTGATCCAGCTTGATGTGTAACTATATTGGAGGAACAAATGATCCCTTACGCCATAGCTCTCTACGACTGACTGAAGAGGCCATCGTTGAGATGGCGACCACACTTGTAAATAGTAAATATGAAGACTGCAGCAAAGTGGGTTTGAATCCTTTCTGCAAGCTTAACCCAGCGCCAGAGGTAAATTTTTTGATTTCTTTCTCCTTCAACACTTAAACATTGCATGAACTCCAATATGTTATCCTTTCACAGCCTAAATCTGACTTCTGGAAGACCAAATATGACCATGAGGCTGCTAAAAAGGCTAAGGCTGCTGCGAGAGCCGCCAAAAAGACCAGCGGGCGGTCTAGAAAGAAGCCAAGCGCCTCTGAGTTACTAAAGCTGGATGATGCCTCTGAGTCGGAGGTAGCCCTTGATTCTCTTGGCTTGTTTTTTAACAACCTTATTGACACTGACTATTGCCAGGGTGACACGGGGGTCAGCCAGGTAGTCGAAGAAGAGGTAACTATTATTTCCTCCGACTCAGAACCTTTACCAAGGCAGAAACTTCGGTGGGTAACCCGGAAAGTAAGGTTTTCACACCCCTTGGCTTATTTAGATCCTCATTTTCTTTTGAAACGACAGCAACATGAGAGCCGCCGCCAGACCCGGACCGCTGGGGATGAAGATTTAACCTCCGGTTTACCAAACACTCCTCGGAAATGGCAAAATGAGGTTATTTTAACCTTAACTCTTGTATTTACTAGCGAGTTACTTTCATTAATCACTCAATTTTGACTCCATCTTTGCAGGAAATTTCCCATTCCTCTTCTGGCGACTCATCGCAGACTCAACTGTCGGCTTTCAAGACTGCCCCTGGGTAAAGATAATTATCTCTCTTTTGTTCCTTTATATCTTCATCATCATGCTGACTTGTCAAAATTCCTTTTAGCGGTCAAGCAAAGCCCAACAAAAAAGCAAAGATGACGAAGCCGGCCGTGGATCCAAAAGCTGCTGAACCGGATCAGTCCACCCTTGTGTCAGAACACCCTGAACAACCAGAAGACCCTGCTCCCAATGTTGAACCGGATTTACCTGAGCCGTCTGTTGATGAGACTGCTATTGATCTGACAAGTATTGAACCGTCAAGCTCAGCTAACCCGCCGGAGACTCATGGTGATGACGTTTTGATCACTGGCACCAGATTCATTGAACCGGGGAATCCAACTGTACTAGCGAGACACTCTGCCAAACAGGAAGTCATGGAAAGACAAAAAGTGAGGTTTGATGTCTCCCGCTATGCTCACCTGAGTCTTAGTGAAGTTTTATCTGGCTATGTCAGTCAAGTGCATTCTGGCCGTGACTTGGAGATTGAAATGGTGAAGCAAATGCACCAGAAGTATGAGGTATGTCATCTGTCTTATATCTATATCCTGCCAGCCCCCAAGTCTTCTGATTATGAGAAACTTGAATGATCTATAGACTTGAAATATTTACAAGCTTCTGTTCTAGACTCCCTCCAAGTCCGGTTTAAAAACTTTAAACCATATTCTGATGATAGCATAATTTTGCATTTGTAATCCCCAAGTCCCGGCTTAATCAATATGAATGAGCTGGTCCTATTAGTCATTATGTAAAAGACCAAAACTTAACTGGATATCCCTCATGAGTCGGTTGGGACTGTCAATAGCACACCCGGCTCATCCTTAACAAGAAAACAAGCAATTTGCATTAGCCCCCAAGTGCCAAGTGTTATTGCTTGCAAAGCACTTGGGACTTTTTAGAAAGAGCCAATTCCTTTGAAAAAATTTGTTGACAGACATTAGCCCCCAAGTGCCAAGTGTTGTTGCTTGCAAAGCACTTGGGACTTGTATTTTGTAATCTGCCATGAAACTTAACGAACTTATGCTGTATGCAGGCTGCGACCACAGAACTGGAAACTCAATTGTCCGAGGCCAAGACCCGGCTGGCGGCTCAGGAGAATGAGACAAAAAAGGCTGAATCAAAATTCTAGTTGAGTGTGTCTAAAGCAGAAAAATTGGAGACCAGCTTTACTGCGGAGAAAGAGGCTTGGGCAAATGAGAAGACTGCCTTGAAGCAGCGTGCTGAGAAAGCCGAGGTGACTCCGGAAGAGGTTACCACTGAACTCACCGGTTTAAAGAACCATGTGTCTCAGATGGTTTCTGCAATCTTCGGTAAGTCACCGTGTTATTTACCCAAAGTGAGTATTTATCATCATAATATAAGCCACAACTTAACCAATTGTGTAAACTTTACAGGTCCCAGGAGTAGCAATCTGAGCTGAGATACACTGGTAAAGCTCAAGGCGGTTTACACGCTTGTTGAACAATTATACACTGGAGCTCAGCGGACTCTCGCCACTATCTCCCTAGCGAATCAAGGACCAAATCTGCTAAGTGATGTCTTGAAGAAGCTGTCCATCTTGCCCACTAGGTTCCAAGAAATCAAGCGATCTTGTGCTAGAGCCGGTGCTGTGACAGCTTTGAGCCGTGCCAAAGCCTGGGTACCGGAATTAGACCCGGCAGATGTAGCCAGTGGGTATCCTAGTCTCAAGGAAGATGGAACTCCTTTTGACCAATAAGACTTTGCTACTTGTGTTAAGGAGATTTTCCCTCATGCAACAATCATTGCTGAAGAGACCAACCTCACCAAGTATTAGCCGGGTTATGATGCAGATAATCAGAAGATGGCGACTCCTTCATATAAAGTGATGGACTTAATCCCGCCGGTTCGTAAGCACACTTTTGTCCCTGATATTGATCTGTCTGATCTGATTGATGACGAGGCTGAATTCGTCGCCGTTCGTGGCTTTGACTGGTCCAAACCCAACTTACATATGGTGGAGGAGGACGCACCGGCAAGGGATGAGTCGCAACCTTCAAGTCAGCCAGGCCAAGATTCATGAACCAGGGCCGTTTATCATCTGCTATATGCGAAACTGAAAAACAATTATCCTTTTGGGTACCAAGCACCTTGTAATAGGCTACCTTTAAACTTCTTTTTCTCCTATGCCATCATGCATATTGTGATGTTTATGATACTTATTTATCCACCATGCGAAGATATGCCATATATGCTTTATGATATTATCAATTTTGAATCTGTTCCCGTATACAACAGATGAAAAGTGTCCTGGTGGTTTACCGCTGGACGGGTTATAATGCCCCAATATGAACTTATCATGATTTATAACCAAGGCTGGACAAAATAATAATCATATATGATTAAAAATATGTCATACATGTGATATTTGATCACACTTGTTGGTTTATCAAGCCAGTGCAGTAAGGGTGATAGCCCAAAGCTCTGAGCACTGGTAATTATCAGAGATTGCCGGCTTATGAACAAAGCCGGACCGGGTTAATAAACATCGGATATTATCTTTATTTCATACTAGCGACTTATAGTCGAAAACCAGGCCGGGTCAATAAACATCGGATATTATCTCATACTGGCGACTTATAGTCAAAACCAGGCCGGGTCAATAAACACCGGATGTTATCTTATATTGGTCAATAAACACTGGTGAATTATAATCATAAAACTTTATAAACTTTATCAAATAAACCTCAAAAGAAAGAATCTGCTAAAAAACAAACAAGAAGTGAGGCTTTTCATGGGCTGCCAGGCCCAAAACGAGGCTTTTCATGGGCTGCCAGGCCACTGAGTTAGACCATTTTACAAACCTTATAAGATGGACCTCACATTAACCAATCGTCGTTTTAACTTTGACAAGTTCAGGGTCTGCATAAGATTGACTTGTCAAACGTTCGGCGGGTCTTTCCAGGATTACCTGGGCGGAGTGACTTACTTAAAAAGGCAGGATAACCCGGGTTTTTTGGTTAATACACCTGGCTTCCAAGCCTGGCTTTTATAGCCTATCACAAGGTTATAAACTCTTTGTTCTTTAGAACAAAAGAGCCCCGAAGCAATATTTTGAGCTGTGCTCAAGGGGTACCTATGTTTGAGTTGTGCTTTTGCAACAGGCTCCCTTTGGTCCCTTTTAACCTGGGTAGTAAGCCCCCAAGTTTTCTTTTGTGTGGCCTATAAGCCAGATTCAAAGGGTAATAATAACTTTGTTGTATAAAGTAGAAGCCCCCATGTGACCAAAAACTCATTATTTAAAGAGAAACAACGATAGAGGCCCTGTTTAATAGGGATGCCGACTTTATTATATTGATCATAATATATACATTACCAAAGTATGTACATTGGAAGAGCCAGTGGCTTAAGTGTAGTAAGGCCGAAGATGAACAATATTCCACGGTCGACGGGTCTCTTCCTCCGACGTGCATGAGTCCTTGTGGTCTCGAACATTGATAAGGTAATATGACCCATTGTTCAGATTCTTGCTGACCACAAAGGGTCCTTCCCAAGGTGGGGATAACTTGTGCATATCAGTCTGATCCTGGATAAGCCGGAGCACCAGATCACCTTCTTGGAGAGTTCTGGTTTTAACCCGGCGGCTGTGGTAATGGCGCAGATCTTGCTGGTAAATTGCTGAACGAGCCACCGCGATGTCACGCTCCTCATCCAACAGGTCAAGTGCTTCCTGACGTGCTTTTTCATTATCAACTTCAACATAAGCCGCCACACGAGGTGAGTCATGACGGATGTCACTAGGGAGAACTGCCTCTGCTTCGTAAACCATGAAGAAAGGCGTGTATCCCGTAGATCTGTTAGGGGTGGTATTGATGCTCCATAACACGGAAGGTAACTCCTCCACCCAACAACCCAACGTTCTCTGCAGGGGAACCATAAGACGGGGTTTGATGCCTTTCAGGATCTCTTGATTTGCTCTCTCAGCTTGTCCATTAGATTGGGGGTGAGCCAATGATGACACATCAAGCCGAATGTGCTCTTGTTGACAAAATTCTTCCATAGCACCTTTAGAGAGATTAGTGCCATTGTCTGTTATGATGCTGTGTAGAAAGCCAAAATGGAAGATCACCTTTTTCATGAATTGAACTGCCATTGTTGCATCGCACTTACTGACCGCCTCTGCCTCTACCCACTTAGTGAACTTATCAACCGCCGCCAAAAGGTGGGTCTTCTTATCCTTGGATCTTTTGAAAGGCCCAACCATATCAAGCCCCCAAACTGCGAACGACCAAGTAATTGGAATCATCCTCAATTCTTGAGCCGGCACATGAGCTCGTCGTGAAAATTTCTGACACCCATCACACCTTCTGTCCAGGTCCTCTACATCAGCATGAGCTGTTAGCCAATAAAATACAAGATGAAAAGCTTTAGCCACGAGAGACTTTGAACCGGCATGATGACCACAGTCTCCCTCATGAATTTCACGCAGGATCTCACAACCCTCCTCTGGATAAACACAACGTTGAAATGTTCCTATGACACTGCGATGATGTAACTCTCCATTAACAATTGTCATTGACTTAGACCACCGGGTTATCTGCCTGGCTAAGGTTTCATCCTCAGGTAACTCGCCCCGGGTCATATAAGCCAAATAAGGAACTGCCCAATCCGGAATTACATGAAGAGCCTCCACCAACTGAGCCTCTGGGTCAGGGATGGCCAAATCCTCCTCTGTAGGTAACATTAGGAGGCATCGACTTATGTTGAGAGCCCAACCATCTTAAAGCATCCGCCACTTCATTTTTCCTCCGATCAACGTGCTCAACTTGATAACCCTTGAAATAACCGGCAATAACGTCCACCTCTCGCCGATAACCGCCATGAGTGGATCCTTAGAATCCCAAGTACCAGAGACTTGCTGAGCCACCAAGTCTGAGTCGCCGAAGCACCTAACCCGGCTTAAACTCATCTCCTTAGCCATCCAAAGACCGTGGAGCAAGGCCTCATACTCAGTTGCGTTGTTAGTGCAAGGAAACATTAAATGGAGAACATAACAGAACTTATCACCTCGAGGGGAAGCAAGCACAACTCCAGCCCCCAAGCCTTCCAACTGTCTGGACCCATCAAAGTGAATAGTCCAATACATGTTATCTGGCTTTTCCCCAGGCATCTGCAGCCCTATCCAATCATTGATGAAATCCACCAGCGCCTGAAACTTGATTGTTGTGCGAGGCACATACTTTAATCCATGAGGTCCAAGCTCAATAGCCCACTTAGCAACCCGGCTAGTTGCTTCCCTGTTTTGGATGATATCTCCCAAAGGAGCAGAGCTAACCACAGTGATGGGATGACCCAGAAAATAGTGTTTAAGATTCTGGCTGGCCAAGAACACTCCATATATAAGCTTCTGCCAATGCGGATATCTCTGCTTGGACTCAATAAGCACCTCACTGATATAGTAAACCGGCCTTTGAACCGGATATTCCTTGTCTGCCTCCTTCCTTTCTACCACAATGGCTACACTGACATCCCGACTATTAGCAGCCACATATAACAACAAAGGCTCCTTATCAACAGGGGCAACAAGTACAGGCGGCTCAGCCAGCTGTTTCTTCAAATCCTCAAACACTTCATTAGCAGTATCACTCCAGACAAAACTATCTGTCTTTTTCATCATCTGATACAGAGGGATAGACTTCTCTCCCAACCGGCTTATAAACCAGCTTAAAGCCGCAATACGGCCCGCCAGACGTTGCACATCATTGACACACACCGGCTTAGCCAGAGAAGTAATGGCCTTGATTTTCTCCGGATTAGCTTCAATGCCCCTGTTAGACACTAGAAAACCCAAGAGCCTGCCTGCCGGCACACTAAAAACACACTTGGCCGGGTTAAGCATCATCTTATAAACCCTGAGATTATCAAAGGTTTCCTTCAAATCATCTATCAATGTCTCTTTCTCTCTGGACTTCACCACAATATCATCCACATAAGCATGAACGTTACACCCAGTTTGATTATGAAGGCAATTTTGCACACATCTCTGATAAGTCGCCTGGGCACTCTTGAGCCCGAAAGGCATAGACACATAGCAGAAGGCTCCAAAGGGAGTTATGGAAGCTGTCTTCTCCTGGTCCTTAACTGCCATCTTGATATGATGATAACTAGAATAAGCATCCAAACAACTCAGACGCTCACAACCCGGCGTTGCATCAATAATCTGATCAATACAAGGGAGAGCAAAAGGATCAGCCGGACAAGCCTTGTTAAAATCGATGTAGTCCACACACATACGCCAAGTGCCATTTTTCTGAAGTACCAGCACCGGATTAGCAACCACTCAGGATGGAAAACTTCGATGATAAACCCAACTGCCAAGAGCCGGGCTACTCTCTCTCCGGTGGCCTTCCGTCTCTCCTTATTAAAACGGCAAAGAAACTGTTTGACTAGCTTAAACTTTGGATCAATATTAAGAGTGTGCTCAGCGAGTTCTCTCGGTACACCCGGCATGTCTGAAGGCTTCCATGCAAAGATGTCCCGGTTCTCACGGATGAACTCGATGAGCGTGCTTTCCTATTTCGGATCCAGATTAGCACTGATGCTGAATTGCTTGGATGAGTCGCTAGGAACAAAATCAACCATCTTGGTATCATCTGCTGATTTAAATTTTAAAACCAGATCATGCTCTATAGTTGGATTTTTCAAAGATGTCATATCTGCCAGATCAACATTGTCTTGTAAAATTTTAACTCCTCCATTGCACAAACCGACTCAGCATAAGCCGCATCCCCTTCTTCGCATTCCAGAGCTATCTTACGGATCACATGCACTGTAATGGTTCCCTTGTGACCCGGCATCTTGAGTTGCAGATACACATAACAAGGTCGCGCCATGAACTTAGCATAAGCCGGCCGTCCAAACAGAGCATGATATGGGATGTGGATCTTGACCACTTCAAAGGTCAACATCTCTGACCTAGAGTCATGATCATCTCCAAAAACAACTTCCAAAGCTATCTTACCAATTGGATATGCCGACTTACCAGGCACCATGCCATGGAAAACAGTTTTTGACGGTTTAAGATTTTTATCAGTCAACCCCATGCGACGGAAAGTTTCATAATAAAGGATATTGATGCTGCTCCCTCCGTCCATGAGTACTTTGGTAAACTTATACCCTCCGACCTAAGGTGCAACCACCAAAGCCAAATGACCCGGATTATCAACCCGGGCCGGGTGATCTTCCCGACTCCACACGATGGGCTGCTCAGACCAGCGCAAGTAACGGGGAGCCGCCGGCTCAATGGCATTGCCTACTCTCTTATGAAGCTTCTGGTCATGCTTACATAAGCTAGTGGTGAAGACATGATATTGTCCACTATTCAACTGCTTCGGGTTGCTTTGATAACCAGATTGTTGCTGTTGTTGACCCCCCTGGTTATTCTGCTGGTTGTAACCACCCTGGTTGCTGTGACTACCTTGATTTCCCTGGAATCCAGAGTTAAAACCGCCACCGCCATAACCCAGACCGTGAGAGCCGGATCTAGAACCGCCACCTGGCCCATGACTGTCTTAGAAAAGATTGGAATTCTTGTACTCTTTCATAATGTGACAATCCTTCCAGAAGTTCCCTGATGGTCTTTCTCGCATACCATGTCTCGGGCAGGGCTGATTTAACATCTGTTCAAGATTGATACCAGATCCTCCGGCCCGTGGGGGCGGTTTACCCTTGCGATGCTGACCATTATTCTGTGCATTGGTGTTAGCCACAAAGTCAAAACTATTATCAGCCTTGCGCTTACCGTTGCCTCCCTGGTTCGCCGGGTTATGCTGCCGCCCCTTGGCGTTGCTGCTCTTCCTTCCCTTCCTCGGCTTTTCCTCATCAGACTCGGGGTCCTTGGTACCATCAGAGTCAGCATACTTAACTAGAGCCGCCATGAGCGTCCCCATGTCATTGCAATGGCGTTTGAGTCGCCCTAGTTTCTGCTTTAAAGGCGTGAAATGACAATTGTTCTCCAACATCAACACTGTTGAGTCAGCATTGATGTGATCCAACGAATGCAAGATTGTTGAGACCTGGCGCACCCAACGGGTTGTTGACTCACCTTCTTCTTGAACACAGGAGGCCAGATCCACAATCGACATGGGCTGTTTACATGTATCCTTGAAGTTCTGGATGAACCGGGCCTTTAACTCGGCCCATGACCCGATGGAATTAGTAGGGAGCTGATGACCCACAAGTATAGGGGATCTATCGTAGTCCTTTCGATAAGTAAGAGTGTCGAACCCAACGAGGATCAGAAGGAAATGATAAGCGGTTTCTAGCAAGGTATTCTTTGCAAGTACTGAAATAAGTGGTAACAGATAGTTTTGTGATAGGATAATTTGTAATGAGCAACAAGTAACAAAAGTAAATAAAGTGCAGCAAGGTGGCCCAATCCTTTTTGTAGCAAAGGACAAGCCTAGACAAACTCTTATATAGAGAAAAGCGCTCCTGAGGACACATGGGAATATCGTCAAGCTAGTTTTCATCACGTTCATATGATTCGCGTTCGGTACTTTGATAATTTGGTATGTGGGTGGACCGGTGCTTGGGTGCTGTCCTTACTTGGACAAACATCCCACTTATGATTAACCTCTATTGCAAGCATCTGCAACTACAACAAAAGTATTAAGGTAAACCTAACCATAGCATGAAACATATGGATCCAAATCAGCCCCTTACGAAGCAACGCATAAACTAGGGTTTAAGCTTCTGTCACTCTAGCAACCCATCATCTACTTATTACTTCCCAATGCCTTCCTCTAGGCCCAAATAATGGTGAAGTGTTATGTAGTCGATGTTCACATAACACCACTAGAGGAGAGATAACATACATCTCATCAAAATATCGAACGAATACCAAATTCACATGACTACTAATAGCAAGACTTCTCCCATGTCCTTAGGAACAAACGTAATTACTCACAAAGCATATTCATGTTCATCATCAGAGGGGTATTAATATGCATATAGGATCTAAACATATGATCTTCCACCAAATAAACCAACTAGCATCAACTACAAGGAGTAATTAACACTACTAGCAACCTACTAGCACCAATCCCAGACTTGGAGACAAAAATTGGATACAAGAGATGAACTAGGGTTTTGAGAGGAGATGGTACTGGTGAAGATGTTGATGGTGATTGCCCTCTCCCGATGAGAGGAGTGTTGGTGATGACGATGGCGATAATTTCCCCCTCCCGGAGGGAAGTTTCCCCGGCAGAACAGCTCCGCAGAACCCTAGATTGGTTCCGCCAAGGTTCCACCTCATGGCGGTGGAGTTTCGTCTGAGAAGATGGCTTATGATTTTTTTCTCATCGAAAGACTTCATATAGCATAAGATGGTCATCGGAGGTCCACCAGGGGGCCCACGAGGTAGGGGGCGCGCCTAGGGGGGTAGGGGGCGCCCCCACCCTTGTGGGTAGGGTGTGGCCCCCTGGTGAACTTCTTGCGATCATTATTTTTTATATATTCTGAAAACATCTTCCGTGAAGTTTCAGGACTTTTGGAGCTATGCAGAATAGGTCTCTAATATTTGCTCCTTTTCCAGCCCAGAATCCCAGCTGCCGGCATTCTCCCTCTTTATGTAGACCTTGTAAAATAAGAGAGAATAGGCATAAGTATTGTGACATAATGTGTAATAACAGCCCATAATGCAATAAATATCGATATAAAAGCATGATGCAAAATGGACGTATCGACTCCCCCAAGCTTAGACCTCGCTTGTCCTCAAGCGAAAGCCGAAATCGAAAAATATGTCCACATGTTTAGAGATAGAGGTGTCGATAATAATAAAATACATACATGAGGGCATCATGATCATTCTTAGAACAACAACTTATATAATTCTTGTCATATGATTTCTTATGCTAGAGTAATAATTCAATCACAATTTCAAGTATGAATCATAAACTTCATTGAAAACTAACAAACTATAATCTCAGTCATTGGAGCAATTGCAATTTATCATAACATAGGAAAGAGTCAATATATAAGAGCTTTTCAGCAAGTCCACATACTCAACTATCATATAGTCTTTCACAATTGCTGACACTCAAGCAATACTTATGGGTATGGAGTATTAATCGGACACAGAGAAAGATAGGGGCTTATAGTTTTGCCTCCCAACGTTTTACCTCAAGGGTAATGTCAACAATAATAGTTCATGAAAACTCACATCCAATTAGTCATATATACCAGGATCTTTCCAACATACTGTGCTTGCCAAAGGATAAAATGTAAAAAGGAAGGGTGAAGATCACCATGACTCTTATGCAAGGTAGGAGATAAAGGTAAAAGATAGGCCCTTCGCAGAGGGAAGAAGAGGTTGTCATCGCTTTTATGGTTGGATGCAGAAAATCTTAATGCGAAAGAACGTCACTTTATATTGCCACTTGTGATATGGACCTTTATTATGCAGTCTGTCGCTTTTATTTCTTCCATATCACATGATCGTATAAAGCTTATTTTCTCCCACACTAATAAGTCATACATATTTAGAGAGCAATTTTTATTGCTTGCACCGATGACAACCTACTTGGAGGATCTTACTCAATCCATAGGTAGGTATGGTGGACTCTCATGGCAAAACTGGTTTAAGGGTATTTGGAAGCACAAGTAGTATCTCTACTTGGTGCGATGAATTTGGCTAGCATGAGGGGGAAAGGCAAGCTCAACCATGGTGGATGATCCATGACAATATAATTTATCTCAGATGTAAGAAAACATAACCCATTACGTTGTCTTCCTTGTCCAACATCAACTCTTTAGCATGTCATATTTTAAGGAGTGCTCACAATCATAAAAGATGTCCAAGATAGTATATTTATATGTGAAGACCTCTCCTTATGTAAACCTTGTAAAATAAGAGAGAATAGGCATAAGTATTGTGACATAATGTGTAATGACAGCCCATAATGCAATAAATATCGATATAAAAGCATGATGCAAAATGGACATATCAACTCCCCCAAGCTTAGACCTCGCTTGTCCTCAAGCGAAAGCCGAAATCGAAAAATATGTCCACATGTTTAGAGATAGAGGTGTCGATAAAAATAAAATACAGACATGAGGGCATCATGATCATTCTCAGAACAACATCTTATATAGTTCTTGTCATATGATCTCTTATGCTAGAGTAATAATTCAATCACAATTTCAAGTATGAATCATAAACTTCATTGACAATTAACAAACTATAATCTCAGTCATTGGAGCAATTGCAATTTATCATAACATAGGAAAGAGTCAATATAAGAGCTTTTCAGCAAGTCCACATACTCAACTATCATATAGTCTTTCACAATTGCTAACACTCACGCAATACTTATGGGTATGGAGTTTTAATCGGACACAAAGAAAGATAGGGGCTTATAGTTTTGTCTCCCAACGTTTTACCTCAAGGGTAATGTCAACAATAATAGTTCATGAAAACTCACATCCAAGTGGCCATATGTACCAGGATCTTTCCAACATGTTGTGCTTGCTAAAAGATAAAATTTAAAATGGAAGGGTGAAGATCACCATGACTCTTATGCAAGGTAGGAGATAAAAGTAAAAGATAGGCCCTTCATAGAGGGAAGCAGAGGTTGTCATGCACTTTTATGGTTGGATGCACAAAATCTTAATGCGAAAGAACGTCACTTTATATTGCCACTTGTGATATGGACCTTTGTTATGCAGTCTGTCGCTTTTATTTCTTCCATATCACACGATCGTATAAAGCTTATTTTCTCCCACACTAATAAGTCATACATATTTAGAGAGCAATTTTTATTGCTTACACCGATGACAACTTACTTGAGGGATCTTACTCAATCCATAGGTAGGTATGGTGGACTCTCATGGCAAAACTGGTTTAAGGGTGTCTGGAAGCACAAGTAGTATCTCTACTTGGTGCAAAGAATTTGGCTAGCATGAGGGGGAAAGGCAAGCTCAATCATGTTGGATGATCCGTGACAATATAATTTATCTCAGATGTATGAAAACATAACCCATTATGTTGTCTTCCTTGTCCAACGTCAACTCTTTTGTCGGAGTAATGGGCCACGAGTAGGACAACCCGAGCCCCACGACCTTTCAAGACATCGGGGCAGGCTGCGCCCCTCAAGACCACAGGGCGAAGAGCCGCCTCCTGGGGAGTCTACCGCAAGGCGGCCGACTGCCCGCTCACGACCGAGTCCCAGGGACGACTTCTAGAGAAGCCGGCTTTGGGGAGTCAGCCGGCGACTCCAACAAACCGTGACCTCATCGAGGGGGAAGGGGCAGGGGCGTGGCTATAATGAAGCCCACTCCCCGCCCCTTACCAAGGGCAGGCATGGCTACAGCGTGCCGTACTTGGGAAGATCTCCCAGCGGCGTGGCATTGTTGCCCAGCCGGCCCTGACATCAGCACCACTATACCTGGTCCTGCACCCACGACGGCTTGTCTATACGGCCTGGAGGCAACAGGGCCCACCAGCCAGCGAGACCTCGGGAGACGGCGGGAGCACCGCCAGTCGGACCCAACGGGAGTCGGCCCGGGGGAGTCGACCGAGCCCTCCCCCGGGCCCACGCGCCATTAATCAGGAAGAGATGGGGAGTCGCCACAGTGATCGCCCGCCAGGCGGCGGGGCTGTTGCCACGACCCCATGACCAAGCTTGCATCATCAGGAGCACGGCTACAGTGATCAGCAGCCGGCAAGACCCGCCCGCGGCGGATGCGGCCTGTCGGCTCCGTACCAGACCAGTTGGCGGGCCCTAGCAGTCGGCGGAGAAGTCGGGGGTCGGAGACACTGACGGCTGGGCCCGCGCCCAGTCACATTACCATTGTACCCCTGGGGGGTAGGCCTATATAAACCCACTAGGGCACCCATGCAAAGGGTTGGATCCCAGTAGTTCTATACCTCACTAGATAGAGGGAGAGAGCTGGCCTTGCCCTCTCCTACCATCATACACAGCTCAAGGAGCAACCGTGTAAACACTTGACCATAGTGATCATGCGGAGACCCCGCAGAGCAGCAGTAGGGGTATTATCTCCCCAGAGAACCCCGAAGCTTGGTAAGATTCGCCGGCGTGCATGTCTTCGCCTCATCCCGTTTCCAGGCACCGGCGACGTTCTACTCGCCCCCACCATGATAAGCCATCTGTTGGCATATGTCACACCAAACCCCCGACATTTGGCGCCCACCGTGGGGCATGGTGCACCGCCGTCCGAAGATCTGTTCTGGACGGGAACCCTTTTCCTCCCTGGCGAGCGCAGCCAGGCAGGCACGCCAGACGAAGTTTGCGTCGACGCGCTGCGCGGCGTGGAGATCGCCTGCGCAGCCAGCTCCTGTCGACGAGGTCCGCCTCTCCGACGAACCTGCGTCCGACGCAGGCGTAGGCGGCCCCGAAAACCTCCTCGCGGGCCTCCTCAATCAACTCCACGTTTCTGGCGAGCCTGCCGTAGACTTGGAGTTCGTAGGCTCCACCGACCCGATGCTGGTCGACTCCGACACCGCGTCGGTCGACGCTTTCCCCTCCAACATGGTGGTCTACGACGAACCTCTCCCTCACGCGGAGAGCGACGGGAGCACCATCACTGAGGTGCTGGTCATCAGTCATGACGAGTTCCCTGGTGGAAGGGTGCTTGACTCACTCGGCGCGGCACTGCAAGACCTAGCTGCACCCATTCCAGAAGATGCTGACGCAGAGACGTTAGAAGCGCACCGCCTTCTGCTTGTTGAAGGCGCGAAGAAGCTAGCTAGCATGAGACGCTTGTCAGAAGCTTACCAGCGGGAGATGGATCGCGCTGTTGGCGGCTCTCCGGCTCCGGCAGGGCCCAGCCGCCTTGGCGCGGTTCAGTAGCGCGGCGTAGCCATCGCCAGCCTGTTTGGGGCTAGCCGCCCCGTGTATGCCACGCCAACGGAGAACATCCGAGACGCCTAGGCAGCGGCGGATGACCTGGACAATTTCGAGGGCGAAGAGCGCCGCCTCATGATGGAGCGAGTCCAGCGGCTCCTCGACGCGGCCGCCGCGCAGAACGAGGCCGACTGCCGCACGGAGGCACCGCAGCGGCCAAACGATGACCCGCACCGAGATCAAGGCGCGATGTCTCGGACGCCGACTGGCAGTACCCGAGGAAGGAAGGACAAGGAGCTGGCTGTCAGCCACAGTCGGACTCGGATTACCATAGAGTGCGACCGAGACGGCCGCCCAAGAGCAGTGGAACGACAGGACGACTGTCCGCCTTCCCCTCCCCGCAAGGAGAGGCGAGTCTCCGTGCCGCCTGTTGACCATCCGACTCTCGGTGACCGCCTTGGACGCCGAGAGGGAGTTGGGGAGAATGACGCCCGCCACCGGATCGACCGACTTCACCGGTCCCTGGCGCTGGAAGAAGAAGACGAGCTGGGTCCGCCTTGTTTCGGGCCCCGCATTCGGGACGAGCCCTTTCCTAGAGGGTTCACGCTCCCAAGAGACACGCCCAAGTATACCGGGTCCGTGAAGCCGGAAGACTGGCTAGTCGACTACTCCACGGCTGTCAGCATAGCAAACGGCAATAAGCGTGTCGCCGTAAAGTACATTCCGCTCATGCTCCAGGGCACGACCCGGACATGGCTGAACAACCTAAAGCCCCGCAGCATCAACAGCTGGGTCGACTTCACCGAAGCATTCATTTGCAACTTCACCAGCATGTACAAGCATCCTCCCAAGCCTCGCCAGCTCTCCCTATGCGTGCAAGGTCCTGATGAGTCGACTCGCGACTACCTCACGCGTTGGGCTGAGCTCCGGAACTCCTGCGAGGGCGTGCACGAGGTGCAGGCCATCGAGTACTTCACAGCCGGGTGCTGAGAAGGCACCCTCCTCAAGCACAAGCTCCTCTACAACGAGCCATAAACCCTCGACGAGCTGCTGATCATAGCGGACAAGTACGCTACGGCCGACTCCTCCATGAAGACGGAAATTCAAATCAGCACGACTAGCAAAGTAGCTCCTCAGGCTCCAAGAACTCCGGCAGCAAACGCCGGTCGGCGACAACAGTAGGGCGACCACAAGCGCAAGGCCCCGTAGCCGGTTTCTAGCAGCCGGCAGGTCGCGACCGTCGAAGCCCAGCAGCCAGAAGAGCAGCCTCCGCCCAAGCGACAGAAAGGCGGCAAGTCGAACTGGTTGCCGACCTTCTCCTATGAGCAGACCTTGGATGGACCTTGCAAGTTCCACATCAACGCAAAGCCATCGAATCACACCATCCGGAAGTGCCACTGGCTCACCAGGATCGCCAAGGGAGACGGTCTCCTGCCACCCCCACCTGCTGGGCAGCCGCCTCCGCCTCCGTCCCAGCAGCCGGCAGTCAGGCCAGTCGGCCCAGTACAAGATGAGTACCCTGAAGAGCACGGAGCCTACATGGTGTTCACTAGTGTGGCTGACGATCGATGCAGCAGGCGGCTGCAGCGACAAGAGATGAATGCGGTAGCCTTAGAGACGCCAGAGTTCATGCACTGGTCAGAGAGGCCAATCAGCTGGAGCAGGGCTGACCACCCAGAAGTGATGCCGAGTCCGGGCTCCTACGCCTTGGTCCTGGATGCCACCTTTGCCACGGACAAATGGGCCGCGTGTTTCTTGCGAGTTCTGATAGATGGGGGCAGCAGCATCAACATCCTGTACAAGGACACCATGGAGAAGTTAGGAATCAAGCAGAGACGGCTTCAGAACAGCCGGACTATGTTCCACGGCATTGTTCCTGGGCTTTCCTGTTCACCAATCGGCAAGATCCTGATTGACGTCCTCTTTGGGGACAAAGATCACTTCCGAAGAGAGTCTGTTTGGTTTGAGGTGGTGGACCTTGAGAGCCCATACCATGCGCTACTTGGCCGGCCCGCCTTGGCCAAGTTCATGGCGGTCCCCCACTACGCCTACCTCAAGATGAAGATGCCCAGTTCCAGGGGAATTCTGACTATGGCCGGCGACTACCGGAAGTCGTCCTCTTGCACGGCCGAGAGCAGTCGGCTGGCCGAGTCCCTGGTGATTGCGGCCGAGAAGCGACTCCTTGAGCGAGCTGTGGTGATGGCCGGCAAGCAGCCGAAGATATCGCCCAACCCGAAGGAGTCGGAAGCCGAAGGTTCGTTCAAGCCGGCCAAAGAGACAAAGAAGATACCCTTGGATCCGGAACACCCAGAGAGGTACGCCGTCGTAGGTGCAAATCTCGACAGCAAATAGGAAGGCGAGCTCGTCGATTTCCTCCATGAGAATCGGGACATCTTCGCATGGTCTCCCAAAGACATGCCAGGTGTGCCGACGGAATTCGCCGAGCACAAGTTACACGTCCGATCTGATGCAAAGCCGGTCAGGCAGCCCCTACGCCGCTTATCAAAAGAGAAGAGAAGAGTTGTCGGAGAAGAGATAGCCTGACTCCTTGCAGCCGGCTTCATTATGGAAGTTTTCTTCCCAGAGTGGCTGGCAAATCCGGTCCTAGTGCTAAAGAAGAACAAGCAATGGCGAATGTGTATTGACTACACGAGGCTCAACAAGGCCTGCCCCAAGGACCCGTTTGCTTTGCCGAGAATTAATCAGGTGATAGACTCCGCAGCCGGATGCGAGCTGTTGAGTTTCTTGGATGCGTACTCAGGATATCACCAGATCAAGCTGAACCCGGCTGATAGATTGAAGACCGCCTTCATCATGCCATTTGGAGCATTCTGCTACCTCACCATGACGTTCTGCTTGAGGAATGCCGACGCCACCTTTCAGCATTGCATGCAGAAGTGCCTCCTCAAGCAGCTCGGTAGGAACACCCACGTTTACATGGACGACGTGGTGGTGAAGATGGAAAAGCGAGGAACATTGCTGGAAGACCTCAAGGAGACCTTTGAGAACCTGCGCCGGTTCCAGATCAAGCTCAACCCCGAGAAGTGTGTCTTCGGAGTACCAGCCGGCCAGCTGCTAGGTTTCCTGGTCTCTGAACGCGGCATAGAATGCAACCCAGTAAAAATCAAGGCCATCGAGAGAATGGAGGTACCTAGCCGACTGCTGGATGTGTAGAAGTTCACCGGCTGCTTGGCGTCCATCAGCCGATTCATCAGTCGGCTGGGCGAGAAAGCTCTCCCCTTATACCAACTCATGAAGAAGACCACTTTTTTCGAGTGGAACCATAAGGCGGACAAAGCTTTCCACCAGTTGAAGAAGATGCTAACTACTCCACCCGTCCTGGCGGCTCCGACTCCCAAGGAACCTGTGCTCCTGTACATCGCCGCCACTAGCCGAGTAGTCAGCACAGTCATTGTAGTAGAGCGCAAGGAGGAAGGCAATGCACTACCTGTCCAGAGACCAGTATATTACCTGAGTGAGGTACTGTCGACCTCCAAGCAGAACTACCCCCACTACCAGAAGATGTTCTATGGCATCCACTTTGCTGCCAAGAAATTGAAGCCTTACTTTCAAGAACATCCAATCATGGTGGTCTGCACGGCTCTACTTGCCGAGATCATCGACAGTCGTGATGCCTCCATTCGAGTGGCCAAGTGGGCCATAGAGCTGGCTCCTTACACCATCTACTACCAGCCCCGCACCGCTATCAAATCACAAGCACTGGCCGACTTCCTCGTCGATTGGGCCGAGACCCAGTACCTGCCTCTAGCACCTGACTCCACCCATTGGCGGATGCACTTCGACGGCTCCAAGATGCGCACCGGCTTGGGAGCCGGCGTCGTCCTCACCTCTCCCAAAGGCGACAAGCTCAAATATGCATTGCAAATCCATTTTGCCACCTCCAACAACATGGCCGAGTACGAGGCGCTCATTTACGGGCTCCGGCTTGCCAAATAACTTGGCATCCGCCGGATCTTGTGTTATGGCAACTCGGACTTAGTGGTCCAGCAGTCGTCTGGCGACTGGGACGCCAAAGACGCAAACATGGCGAGCTACCGTTTCCTCGTGCAGCAACTCAGTGGGTATTTTGAAGGGCGCGAGTTCCTCCATGTGCCAAGAAATGACAATGACCAAGCAGACGCCTTGGCACAAATCGGCTCTACCCGCCAAGCAATACCATCTGGCGTCGCCCTTCAACGCCTCCTCAAGCCGTCTGTCAAGCCTTCACCAGAATCATACTCCATCTTTGTGCCGGCTCCTCCCGAAGACGGCGGACCCGACTCCAGAGTTTCGGCAGTCGGAACGGGGACTTTGGCGAGTGACTCCAAAGCTGCCACAGTCGAGCCTAGCCCGGGGACTGCGGTGACGGACTTGAAGATTCCAGAACTCGGCCCAAGGACCGAGCCAGTCGGCCTGGGGACTTCATCAGCCCAACAAGCGGTTGTTGACTCCAGCCCGCCGCCTCCCAGCCCAGCCGCCCTCGTCCAAGTCACAGTTCTGATAGTCGACGAAATAGCAGCACCCTCATGGGCCCAGCCCATCCTCAAATTTCTGGTGAACAAAGAGCTACCAACTGATGAGACCTCAGCTCGGCAAGTACAACGCCGGGCAGCAGCCTATACCATAATCAACAGAGAGCTGGTCAGGCGCAGCGTCACTTGTGTCTACCAGCGCTGCATAGAGCCAGAGCAAGGCCAGGCGATCCTCAAAGACATCCATCAAGGCGAATGTGGCCACCATGCGGCTTCAAGAGCACTCGTCACCAAAGCTTTTCGGCACGGTTTCTTTTGGCCGACTGCCTTGGAAGATGCCAAGGAGTTGGTCCAAAAATGCAAAGGGTGCCAGAAGTTCAGCTCCAAGCCGCACCAGCCGGCTTCCGCGCTCAAGACCATCCCCATTGCTTGGCCTTTCGCTGTTTGGGTCCTAGACATGGTGGGACCATTCAAAACAACACGAGGTGGTCTGACTCACCTACTTGTCGCAGTGGACAAGTTCACCAAGTAGGTGGAAGTAAAGCCAATTAAGAAACTGAATGGTCCGACTGCCATGACCTTCATCACCGATATCACAATTCGGTACGACATACCACACATCATCATCACCGACAACGGCACAAATTTTGCCAAAGGCGCCTTGGCCCATTTCTGTGCAACACAGGGCATCCGACTGGACCTAGCGTCCGTCGCCCACCCGCAGTCAAACGGTCAAGTGGAGCGAGCAAACGGCCTCATCCTGTCCGGCATCAAGCCTCGATTGATCGAGCCTCTGGAGCGCTCGGCTGGCTGCTGGATCGACGAGCTGCCAGCCGTCCTCTGGAGTCTGCGCACGACTCCAATCAAGTCAACCGGCTTCACGCCCTTCTTCCTCGTCTACGATGCCGAAGCCGTCATCCCAACGGACATAGAGTTCGACTCCCCACGAGTCGCCATGTACACCAAGGAGGAAGCAGAAGAAGCGCGACAAGACGGCATCTATCTACTGGAAGAGGGCCGGCTGTTGGCACTCAACCGGTCCAGCATCTACCAGCAGAGCCTGCGCCGATACCACAACAGGAAGGTCAGGCCAAGATCTTTCCAAGAAGGCAACCTTGTACTCCGGCTGACCCAGCGAACAGCCGGCCAGCACAAGCTGTCGCCGCCTTGGGAAGGCCCTTTCATCATCAACAAAGTACTAGGCAACGACTCCTACTACCTGATCGATGCTCAGAAGCCCCGAGCACACAAGAGGGACGACTCCGGCAAGGAGACAGAGTGGCCATGGAATGCAAATCTTCTCCGAAGATTTTACAGTTGATGCAGTATGTACCACGCTACCCTTTGTATTAAAGTACCAAGACTTCGGGCCCCCCGAGACGAGCTCAGGGACTGCCCTCTTTTGTCTACATGATAAAAATTATGCCTACAAGTATGTTACTCTTTATCATGCCGCTTGGCACCGGGCTCGACAAGTCGGCCCGGGGACTTGCCACCTTGCACTATGAAATGCTTCCTGCAGCCGGACAAGTAGTGTGTAACATCTAAGTCGTCTTCTGTCAGAAGCCGCAGCTCGTAGATCGACTGTACGGTGGGCAGGGGTAAGGTAGAATGGGTGATCGTAGGAAAAATGGCTAGGGACTCAAAAGCGTAAAACATAGCTCAAGACGGCTTCCAAGCCCTTCTCGCAAACTGACTCTCGGACAGTCGGAATTGTCGTTTTCTATCCAACTTGCTCAAACAATATTAAAATCAGCTAAGTACTTGCTTTCCCAAAGTAGCCTAGCACTTGATCCAGCAACAGTCTGCAGAGCGGCTGTCCGATTGGCAAGGCAGGCAACTAGGAGAAAGCGGCAAAGGAAAACAGCCAAAAGAACAATGAGCAAGAAAAGATAGACATATATATAACACAGGCCCTTGGCCGAATTGTCAAGCAGAGGTTCAAAATACACCCCGCGGGTGGAATTGTGTGAATTAACAAGTTCTTCAAAAGACTACTGAAGCAGATAAAACAAAAGACACAGCGTCAGCTTAGGAGGCGGCAGACGGAGTCGGGGGGTCGGAGGAGGCGCCAGCATCAGTCGTCGGGGTGGTCGGCCGGCTAGTCTCGTCTTGATCGCCTCCGGCAGCAGTCGGATCGGTCGCACACGGCTCGTTGCTGGAGGCGCGGTCGGGCTAAGGCTGACCGTCTGCTCCATCTTCTGGTGCCTCCGCCTCGCCCTCATCCTCCGCCTCGTCCTCCTCCTCGACGCTGGAGCCGATCACCTCCGCCGAGTCTTCGCCGTAGTCTGGGTTCATACCAAACCACTCCGGCGGGACCTCCTCACCGTCTTCAGACCGCTCGGGGACGAAGATGCTCGTGTCAGTATACTCGGCGATTGCCGCAGCATGCTTGACGAGGGCGTCTTCCGTAGCCGCCAGCTCTGGCTGGGCCTCCGACCGAAGTGTGGCCAACCGGTCTAGATCCAGCCCCGGGTACCACGCCTTGACGAACTCCAAGGCCCGACGCGCTCCAGCCCGGGCCGAAGAGGCCTTCCAGGCTTCGAGGTGACCAGCCGCGACCTTCAAGCAGTTGGCCGTCAGGCTGGGGGTGCGTGGAGCCTGCATATCCGGCCAAAGGGCAGAGATCACCTGGGCGCCGACGCGCTGAAGCCGGTGCAACATCCGGTGAGCCGGCCGGAGGCGAGCCTCGATACTCAAGATGTGCTCATCAAGAGTTCGGGGGGCATCGTCGGCGATCTCTGCGCCCTCCGCCCTCCGACTTGCATGATCGGCCTCGATGGCTTGGATAGCGGCCTGAGACTGCCCAGGGAAGAAGTCCGCAAAAGACACGAAGAAACAAAAAAGCGAGTCAAAAACCAGGAGTCGGCACGACCTAGGTCGGCGGCTCAAAGAAAGAAAACAAAGAGACTCACCATCAACGATGTCTTCGATCTCGTGGAAGCCGGAGGACAACATCGCCTCCTTGTCAGACCAGGAAGAGCGTTCGCTCGCGAACTCGGCCAGGAGGGCGGCCTCCGTCTCCTCCGCCTCCCTCTGCGACTTCGCGAGAAGCCCCTTCTGCTCTACCAACTGAGTGGTTAGCAGATCGCGCTCCGCGGCGATCTTGCCGCACTCCTCCCCTTTGGGGAGCAGGGCGGAGTTGGCTTCGCTTAGCTGCTGTTGAAGAGCAGTGTTGGCCCCTGAAGGAATGAAAGAAAGACATCAGTCATCAATAAAGTAGGTCGCAGGGGAGATCCGGCCCGACTGCTCAGCAGTCGGCCCGAATCTCGGGGACTATAGCCCGCGGGTGCGCTAGCGCGCCCCGCGGAGAAGAAAAAAAGGACAAGGACTTACTCCGGCTCTCCGCCAAGTCGGCGGTCCGCTTGCCCAACTCTTCAACATTACGGTTGAAGGCGGTGACGTGGAGGTTGTGGTAGTCCTGCAACAAGCATTTCAGACAAAGTTAGTACCCAGAAGTTCATCAAATTGGAGTTCCGGACCGCCTGCTCAGCAGCCGACCCGAAACTCGGGGACTACACCCAGTGGATACGCTGGCGCGCCCCACAGAGAGGAACAAGAAAAATAAAGGCCCAAAGAAAAGACATACCCGGACGGCCGCCCGCGACGCCAGGAACGCCTTGGTGCAGCTCTAGAGGGCATCGCCCTCAGCGTGGAGCTTCGCCTGGACGTCCAGGAGTGCCCGGTTCACCGGCCCTGTGCCGCCTCCCCGCACCCACCCAACTGGTGCGGTGCTCGTCGCCTCGGTGTCCAGAGCCACGGAGCTGGCGGTGCCGGCCTCCAGGGGGCGGGGTGCCGAAGTCGCCTTCTCCAGACGACGGCGCGCTGGCGAGCCGACCTGGAGGAGTAGCCTCGCCACGGCCTCTTCTTCGGTCGGCGGCACCGGAGGGACCGCTGGCTGCTCGCCTCGCACGCCTTCAGACAGCGGTAGAGGCGGCGGCGGAACGTTCGCGCCCGGAGTAGAGGGCTCGCCGCCTTCCCTCTCCTCGACGAGGTTCTCCCCGCCGGCTCCTCCAGTCTGCCCCGTGAACTCCGGCGGCGGTGGCGCAGAGTTCAGCGGGGTAACAAGCAAGGCCGCCTGGCGGCGTGCGGCTTCCTCAGCCTGCTGCTTCACCGCGGCGGCGGCTTCGGCCTCCGCTAGTTTTTTCTTGGCGGAGGCCTCCGCCCTGTCGGGCTCCGCCTTCTCCAGGCGGAGGGCTTCTTCTTCATTTCTCTTCTCCTGTGCATTCCGCTCCGTCGCCTCCCGGAGGTCGGCAGCGGGGTCTATCCACCGAGTGGTGGCAGGCGTCCCCGCTGACCCCATGACGGAGGCGGCGGCAACCCGCTCAAGAGAGAGGGGAGCCCTGAAGAAAGAAGGGCGAGCAGAGACTCAGACAAAACACGAAGGAAGAATAAACTTTGAAGTCAGAATACTCATGCAGAGACCAACGACGGCTTCTTCACTTCCTTACGGAAGCGGATGGCCTTCGCGGCTGCCTCGTCCGACCGGGTCGCCACAGCCGAGCCCTTGGGCTTCTTCGGCCGGCTGCCAAACAAAGTTGGCGCAGCCCGACGCTTCTTCCCGCTGCCTGGAGCACCCGACGCGGCAGAAGAGCCCGCGCCCGGCTGGCTGGCTCCTGGCCGATGGTAAGGGGCGACTCCTCCCTCGGCGTCGTCTTCAGGCCAGTCGGCGAAGGTAGCCGAGGGCCTGAAGTCGCCTGTCGTCCCTCCTCCTCCCTCAGCGTCATCTTCCAGAGCCGCCGCCCCCAGATCGGGGTCGTCAACGTCACTCTCCGCCCGATCGGCAGCGAACTCACGGGCCAGCCCCGAGGTGCCGGCTGGTGGGTGAAGAAGGGGATTCTAACCAAAAAGCAGACTAATTAGAACAAGACTCAGCAAGAAGAAGACAATCTAAAGAAAAGAAAGGCGACTCACCACGGGCGGGGGGTTGGTGCGGGAGTATGGCTCCTTGCCGAATCGCCAGTCCTCTGGGAGGCTGTTGTCCGAGAGGTAGTTCACCATCAGGGCCACCTCTTCGTGAGGCATGTCCTTGGTGCACATCCGACTCGGGTTGTGGCCCCCGCTCATCTGTCATATCAGGTGAGGGCGGCCTTGGAGTGGGAGAATTCGACGCGAGACGAAGGCGGCCAGCAGGTTTGGGCCAGTCAGACACTCCGACTGCATCAGCACTCGGAGTCGCGTGATGGCGCTGGCTCCCGCAGGCGTCAGTGACCTGGCCCGGTACGACCAGTTGGGCAGTCTGCCAGCCGGCAGGCTGGCTTCGAAAGCCGGCAGATTAACCCAGTCGCCCCTCGTGGCGACGTTCCTAACGTAGAAGTAGGACCGCTGCCACATCTTCACCGACTTCAGCAGCGAGATGGAGGGGAAGTGGTTGTCAGCTCCTGTCCTTCGCACGGTGATAAAGGCGTCGCACTGAGCCGGCACGCCCGCGGCCTGGGTGCCGAGCTTGGAGAAGAAGAACTCCCCCCAGAGCTCGAGGGTGGGGAGAACTCCAAGGAAGCCCTCGCACAGAGCCACGAAGGCGGACAGCAGCACCACTGTGTTGGGGGTGAGGTGGTGCGGCTGGAGTCCGTAAAACTCCATGAACGACCGGAAGAAGCTGCTCGCCGGCAGCCCCAGCCCGCGCAAGCAGTGCGAGCGGAAGATGACCCGCTCGCCCTCCCGCGGGGCGGGGGAAATCTCCCCCTCCGGCGCGAGACGCACCTGCACGTGATCCTCGCCGGGAAGCCGACGGGTCCGGCGGAGGAACTCGATATGGTCTTCGTGGACCTCGGAGCCGTCCCAGGTGCCGGAGCGCACTGGGGGAGGCGCGGAAGCGGAGGAAGAGCTCATCGCGAAGCTTTTGCCGCGGCGTTCGCCGGAGCTTGGGCGTGCGGCAAGGCGAAGAAGAGAAGAGGAAGCAGGAGAGCGAGGAGCTGTGAGGAGGAAGAAGCGAGGGGTAGTGGGAAGGAGGGGCGCGCGTGCCCCCCTCTTCCCCCTACTTATAGTCCTATGGGCTACGAAGCCGAGGGGGCGGACATGGGGATTTACTACGCCCGCAGCCCCACGACCCCCATGATCCACGTAAAGTTAATGCGCGCAGTAACTTCACGGGAATCCCAACCGCCCGCCAGGGCCGGAGCGGATCTGCTCGGGCACCGAGGCACGGTAGTGGCGGGCCCCGCCTATGGGCCTGTCCCGTCGCGCGCGTGGGATGGCAGAACGACCTGGCCACGTGCCCTTGTGTGACATGCCAGGAACGGGCGGCGGCCTAGAAGCTTAGCTAGCACGCCACTTGAAATCCCGCCGCGACGTTCGAACTACTGACCAAGTCAGAATTGAGTAAGTCCGAGTTGGGCGAGTCCGACTCCTTCTAGTCAGCCCGGCGGAAGTCAATCAAGACCATGTGTTGCGCCCGGAAAGAGAAACTGCTGAGGCTTCTCGGCCAATCGTCCGCGGCGCCTCACCAGCTTCGGGGACTACTATCGGAGTAACGGGCCACGGGTAGGCCAACCCGAGCCCCACGACCTTTCAAGACATCGGGGCAGGCTGCGCCCCTCAAGACCACAGGGCGAAGAGCCGCCTCCTGGGGAGTCTACGGCAAGGCGGCCGACTGCCCGCTCACGGCCGAGTCCCAGGGACGACTTCAAGAGAAGCCGGCTTTGGGGAGTCGGCCGGTGACTCCAACAAACCGTGAACTCATCGAGGGGGACGGGGCAGGGGCGTGGCTACAATGAAGCCCACTCCCTGCCCCTTACCAAGGGCAGGCATGGCTATAACGCGCCGTACTTGGGAAGATCTCCCCGCGGTGTGGCACTATTGCCCAGCCGGCCCTGACATCAGCACCACTGTACCTGGTCCTGCGCCCACGACGGCTTGTCTGTACGGCCTGGAGGCAGCAGGGCCCACCAGCCAGCGAGACCTCGGGAGACGGCGGGAGCACCGCCAGTCAGACCCAACGGGAGTCGGCCCGGGGGAGTCGGCCCGGGGGAGTCGGCCGAGCCCTCCCCCGGGCCCACGCGCCATTAATCAAGAAGAGATGGTGAGTGGCCACAGTGTCGCCCGCCAGGTGGCGGGGCTGTTGCCATGACCCCATGACCAAGCTTGCATCATCAGGAGCACGACTACAGTGATCAGCAGCCGGCAAGACCCGCCCGCGGCGGACGCGGCCTGTCGGCTCCGTACCAGACCAGTCGGCGGGCCCCAGCAGTCAGCGGAGAAGTCGGAGGTCGGAGACACTGACGGCTGGGCCCACGCCCAGTCACATTACCATTGTACCCCTGGGGGGTAGGCCTATATAAACCCCCCAGGGCACCCATGCAAAGGGTTGGATCCCAGTAGTTCTATACCTCACCAGATAAAGGGAGAGAGCTGGCCTTGCCCTTTCCTACCACCATACACAGCTCAAGGAGCAACCGTGTAAACACTTGACCATAGTGATCATGCGGAGACCCCGCAGAGCAGCAGTAGGGGTATTATCTCCTCGGAGAGCCCCGAAGCTGGGTAAGATTCGCCGGCGTGCATGTCTTTGCCTCATCCCGTTTCCAGGCACCGGCGACGTTCTACTCGCCCCCCACCATGATAAGCCATCCGTTGGCATATGTCGCACCAAACCCCCGACATCTTTAGCATGTCATATTTTAATGAGTGCTCACAATCATAAAAGATGCCCAAGATAGTGTATCTATATGTGAAGACCTCTCTTTCTTTATTACGTCCTATTAATTGCAACGATGACCAAAACTATGTTTGTCAACCCTCAACAACTTTTATTCATCATAATTTTTCTATGTGAGCTCATTACTCTCGATAAGATCCATATGATCTCTTTGTTTCTTTTTATTTATTTCTCTTTTCTTTTATTCACTTAGGATCATGGCAAAAGAATCAAGCCCTTGACTCAACACTAATCTTTATTATATAGCTCACGGACTCGATTACATAGAGGGATCATAAAGCAAAACTCACAACTAGATCATACTAAAAGCTTTTATTCTACTAGATCAAGATATTACCAAAATGATCGAACTAAGGAAAATGGTAAAGATAAAAGTGATGGTGATACGATACCGGGGCACTCCCCCAAGCTTGGCAGTTGCCAAGGGGAGTTCCCATACCCATGTGATTATGTCTCCTTTGTTGGTGAAGAAGTTGATGGTTTTGTTGATGGCGTAGGCTTGTCGTCCTTCTTCCAAGGCATAGGCTCACCATCATAGAAGGATGATCGAGTCTCCTGAAACCTCAAATATTTTTTTGACCAGTGAAAACAGTAGGAGAGCCTCCTACTATTGCTTTTTTCTTTATTTCTTTAAGATGTTAACCATTGGTTAACATTACATATAAGGGTTGTTTTACCTGGCTTTAACAAGAGTTTAGAAGGTGCTAAACTAGCCTACGTAAACCAGGTATCACAAAGATAAAGAGTTGCTAAAGCCTTCTAAAAAGGTTAAATTTTGAGGGTTGATCCTATAACCCAGGATCACAAAATCTTCCTTGAGCTTCCTCAGCCAATCAGCATGCGTGGCCACCTCTCCATCAAAGATCTATCTGTTGCGTTGCTTCCAAATATTCCAGGAGGTTAATACAGTTATCTCTTTGAATAAAGGTACCTGCCACCTTGCCCTAGCTCTCTCATACTTGTGTTGTATGTCCGGGTCATTCTCCCAATCTATGCCCACAACTTCCCAACACTTTGCAGCAAATGGACATTCATAAAATAGATGGGCATTTGTTTCTATAACCTCCATATTGCACATTGGACAATTATGATTTTCTCCAATATTAAAGTGCCTTCTCAGCAGCAAATCTCTTGTATTGACCCTGTCATGCAACATCAACCAAGCAAACTCTTTATGTCTCATGATACATTTTGTCTTCCAAATCGAGGTGATGCATTGGGGAGCCAATATATTTCTGGACATGAAATTGTAGAATTTATTCAGTTTAAAATCAGCATCACCCCAGCAAAGGATCCACTCATCAGTCCCCATAGTTTCCAGATTGATTCCGTCCATGATCTCTTGTAAATTATCCAGTTCTGACCTGGCTTCCATTGACAGAGGAAGCATAAAGTTGTCCGCGTGATCATTGTTGTTGTAGTACTGCGCCAATGAGATGTCCTTGTTGTTAGCAAATGAAAAAAGATGCTCATGGGAGTCCATCAGTGGTCTTTCGTTGATCCAAACATCTTTCCAAAGGAGAACCGTGTCCCCCGCGGCCGGTATATAGGAGATAATCCCACGGTATATATCCATCAGAGAGAAAACATCACGCCACCAAAAAGAACCACAAGGTGGTTTCGCATGGGGAGGTGTATCGTCATAATGGGTATTCCAAACTAGCATTACCCAGGGGACGTCCTGTTTGTGAATGAATTTATGCAAGTACTTGAGCAATAGAGCATTGTTTTGGATTTACAGGTTTAAAATTCCAAGACCCCCTTTTTTCTTTGGGCGACAAACCCTCTCCCAAGCAGCCAAGGAGTGGGTTTTAGCATCCCTGTCCACTTCTTTCCTCCATAAACAGTGACTTCTAGCTCTATCAAAGGTATCAATCAGCTTGAGTGGGAGTTTCAGGACACACATTGCAAAAGATAGTAGTGACAAAAGCGCGGAGTTAATCAGCTGTACTTGCTCCCGGTAGGATAACCAGATAGCTGTTCCTGTCAACCTTCTCTCAATTCTGTTGACCAAAGGCATTAACTCTCTAACAGTGGGTCTTGTTGTACCAAGGGGCAAACCTAGATAGGTAAACGACATCTCACCAACTTGACATCCAAGAGCATTGGCCAGATCCAGAGTTTTTTGAGCATTTACATTGATTGGCATTAATTGAGACTTAGCGTAATTAATTTTCAAACCAGTTACCCGGTCATAAGAATCAGGAATGTCTTTAATTGTCTGTAGCTCTTGTTGATTTGCTAGGAGAATGATTAATGTATCGTTAGCATATTGTATGATTGGATAATCCTCGAAAGGGAGATTCTTGTGGCACTGGAGGAAGTTTTAATGGGAGCATTCCATGATGATTTTACCACCTCCAAAAAACCAGGATAAGAGGGCCAAAAAATTTCAAATCTGAAAAGTTTAGATCTTGGGATCGAAGTTTCCACAGAAAGAATACAAGGCACATGATCCGAGATTGGACGGGCAAGAGGTTTCGCAATTGTATTGGGGAATTTTAAAATCCATTTGGGAGAAGAAAAAACCCAGTCTAATTGCTCTAGTAAAGGAGTTTCTTGCATGTTACTCCAAGTGTACCTCCTTCCTTTGATTGGAATTTCCAGCAAACCAAGATGACTGATAATGTCATTAAACTTGATCACATCATCCACATTTCCACCTGGTAAGTTTCTGTTTTCCAGAGAGCGCATGAAGTTGAAGTCACCCATTTAAAGCTAAAGATCTTCCGGTTCTATGTTTAAACTGTCCATCCAATCAGTGAACATTATCCTCTCAGGTCCATCGCACGGCCCATAGATATCAGAAAGGAACCAACTTTCATTTGTTTGAATCGAGGTCATTTTGATAGTTATTGCAAATGAAAATTGATGGATTATTTGGCCCAAAAATTGGCTGCTACACCATATAATAACTAAGCCACCTAAAGCACCATCAGACGGGATAAACTCAAACTTATCAAATCGCCTCGGCCGGCACTTCCTAATAAAAGAATGATCAAAGTCAAGCTTCTTAGTTTCCTGTAGACATACGATCGAGCAGTTGGATTCATCAATCCTATTACGAAGTGCATCGCATTTAGAACTAGCATTTAGACCATGAATATTCCAGCACAAAATATTCCACATAACAGGAGCCATTAAGTTTGCCACAAGCTAGATAAAGCAAATAAATAAGTTCAGGAGACTTCTAAGAAATTCCACAACTTAGCAGAAATAGATAGTGAAATAAAAAGGCCTAGGCCTCGTCCTTCTCCAATCCCTTGAGAGGCGCCAGAAGCTTCTCCTTGGTGAGCTCTTCCTATGGAATGGCACACTGAGTTGTTTCCAAATATTGCAGAGTTTCAATGGTAGTGGGGGGAGGGACTTGAGTGGAGGCCAAAGTTTCTTTAGTGTTCTTGCCATGCTGCATCTCCAGTATATCTGGCATCCTCCTCGGTTTGACATGTGAGGGTTTACGTTTAGTGTCTGCCATAGAGGGAGGTTTAAAACCCTGGTACCTAGTAGCGCGCACACTGCGCCTGACTTCAGATACATCGAGCGGCGTAGTCATTCTGCGCTTTCTCTTGTTAGTAGCCGCATCCATATCCATCATCTCAGGTTGTGAATCCATGAGTGGACAGTTAATCTCTTGACTTTTTTCTTCCACAACCATGAAATTAGCACCGATCAGTTGACAAGCTTTATGCATTTGAGCAGCCACAAAATCATAGCAGATCGACCAAGCCTCTTGAGGAAAGCAAATAACATCTGTGCCCGGAGCAAAAGGTGAAAATGGGAAGTAAGAGAAGCAGCCCCTTCCCACAAGATCCACCAGAGTATTCTGTAAACCCTCAGCGAATGAAAACGAGGCATTAGTCTGATTGTATTCTTCAGAGACCCAGTAGAGTCGAGGGGTGAACACAGTGCAGTAAAAGCAGATCATGAAAGAAAGCCAGTTCTCCTCTTCATCAGGAACTTCCAAAACCACATCATGAGCATTCATCTGTTGAAAAGATAGGGCACCAATAGGGCTACCCTGAACAAAACGGTCTGCCACATCTTCAAGCATTGCAATATGTTCATTCCAAAGTTGCAGCCCATCGTCAGAACCATAATCAGTAGTTTGAATCCCATCCATCATAGAGGGCCCATCATAACCAGTGTAGCTTCTGTAACTAAAGCCTTG
The DNA here is from genome assembly GCF_018294505.1 of Triticum aestivum. Taxonomy (NCBI): domain Eukaryota; kingdom Viridiplantae; phylum Streptophyta; class Magnoliopsida; order Poales; family Poaceae; genus Triticum; species Triticum aestivum. The sequence continues at coordinate 621,204,479 of NC_057800.1, forward strand.
ATACACAGGTGGAACTCGAGGAAGCACTGGCCATTCGCCCCAGCCCTGCTGCGGTGGAGGGGGTTGTGGAGAAGCCTCCCATGCATTGGCAGCGTTCTGGAGCTGCCAAACTTGTGCATCATGCTGCTGCTACTGCATAGCATTTAGAAAGGGGAGATGTTCAAGATGTGGGGAAGCACCCAAAGGCGGCGGTGCCTCCTCATCCCCCACAAGCCCCTGACTAGGATTTCTGCCGTTGAGCACATAAACAGGGACCGACCAGGATGTGCCTAGCCCACTGATGTCAGTAAATCTCTTAACCACAAGACTGAAAGGCACTTGAGCAAGTTCATTAATCAGAACATGAACTAGCACACGTGACTTACGGTGACCAGGGTGGTGCCAATACATACACCTTCCAAAACATGACACTGCCTTAATGATGTAGTGCTCTGTTTGATAGTTCAGGGGAAAACCAAGCAACATGACCCACGCATCTCTTTCAATGACTGGTCTATGCATATTTGGTCCTTCATCATGGCGCAGCAGATAAAAGTTTGAATGATCATCAATAGGTTGCTCTCCTCTACTAATCATCGTATCTCTAACAACACTGTCATTAAAGCGAATCAAACCCACGCAGAAAGGATAGATCTCACCCTCAACAGTAAGCGCACCATGATCATCACAAAGAACTCTTCGGACCTCAGCAAGGACAACTTCTCGTTGTAGATCTCCAGGGGGCGGCACCACCATCACAAGCGCATGTTGCGAGTGATCCAGCGGCGGATCATCAACAACGACCATGTTGCGTTGCAGCCTTCCTTCCGGACCATGCTGAATGTCCATCTCCCCCGGCACAAACTGATAGGGAAGCACTGGCAGATTCGCCATAGGAGGCGCTAGGTTTCGGGTGGAGGAAAGCTCGAGGAGAGGGGTGGAGGAGAGCTCAGGAGCGCAAGGTGACGGGCAAAACAGAGCAGAAACCGTGGCCTTGGGAATCTGGAGGTTGTTGATAGGTCGGTAAGGAGGCGAAACGTCTGGGGTATTTTCGGTATGACTAACAGAAGAATCTGCCATCTCCCTCCCATTTCGCTTGACTATCCAAATTTGCCTCTTATCCCTTGTTTGTTGGGCTGGATTCCCACATTTTGTGCGCCAAATCTTTTTTCCCTAATGAATATCGGAGAGCCAACATAACTGTTCTTCCCCGAAATCCGTTCTTTCTTTCTCCAAGTAACACGTTTGAACGAACGTGTACGTGACATGCAATTCCAATGGACGTGCCCTCTCACACCACATATATTGCAACATCTATTATCAACGGAGCACTTGGAAGAAACATGACCCATGGTCCTGCATTTTGCACACCCAGATAAATTTTCCACGTGTGAAGTCTCACCATTTTCCTCAGGGGGCTGATTATTTAGCAAAATCATATCATTGCAATGCTCGACAAAATGACCTCGTCTCCCGCATATCAAACAAATATGAAGCTTGTTGAATATAAATTCCTTAGTAGGCACAGAAGAGATATCAAGTACCCATTGAATAGTATCATTAGAATAACCAGGTTGCCATAAGTCAAGAATTTCCTCAAGCTTTGCATCTGCGATTAAGTTCCATGATAAAGTAGTAAAAGTACATCCAGAGAAACGTTTACCAATAACATGAATATTGTCCCGATTGATACGCGCATGAAGGCTGCCAAAAACCATCTTATCTGAGGAGACACCCGAAACTAGAGCTTCATTAGAAGATTGATTTTCCTCAAATTATGGATATCCAAATCCTGATCAGACATAGACATACTGCTGATATTAGAGGGAACAAGATTGAATTTGGCCAATTCCGCTCTAGATGAGGTGTCTCCTTGTGCACTCTTACATAAAAACCCTAAAGGACTTCTGATAGTCATAGGCGATCGTGCAGAAACCTCTGGAATCACTTCATCTAGATGCCAATCAGATCCTTTCCAAGAATAATTCACTGATAATTTGAACAAGCGGAAGTGACACACAAAATTTGGCCAGACACGATCCTTCAAACCATAGATGAAATGTCCAACACGATTAGAAGCCACAGAGAACCTAAAGGATCGATCACCTAATTGTTTGATGTTGAAACCCTTGGCCAAACCTCCAATACAACATTGTAAAACCACTCCAACAGCCTCTACAAAAAGAGAGAAGGAGGTCGAAGAGAAAGAGACAACCAAGAAAAATTCCTTGGTTCCCGAAGAACTTTCAAAATGCACCGTAGATCTAAACTTGTCACGTACCTTCTGTTCCGCCTTAAGTCCCGGGGAAAAATCCCAATGGATAAGACTAGCCATTGGATCTCAAGTGGATCAATACTCACCATGGAAGATCTAGAGGGAGGGGAGGCAGTGTGTGGTGGGGAGAAGGTGGGAGTCGCCATGGGAGTCGCCATGAGAGGTGGGAGTCGCCATGACAAATGCAATAGTTGCTATGCCTTGAAACCTCAAATCTACAGCCAAACTCATCCTCTTGAATCTATATTCATACTCACAGTTTTGATTTTGCAGGTCATAGATCTGGGCTTGGAGGTGCTCGTTTTTTCTCACAAAGCTTGAAGATGGCCTCCCCAATGTCCTTGACGTCCAGCTTGTGGTTGTTGGTGAACTCCATGATCATAATGTGATTGGAATCAAGTCCACGCTCCACCATCTCCTGACACTTGAAAACTTCTTGCTCCAATGCCTCGAGCGTTGCCTCCGTGTTTCCGGTCTTCCTTGGTCCCTCAACATCACGGATGTGCAACAACCCCTCACGCATCAATAGTTTGAGGGTGTTGCAGCACCTCCGCGAGGTAGGGGTTGATGACCTTCTCGAAGAACTGGTCCTTGGGGGCACTTGAAGATGACATGATGACCTGGATCTGTCAGAAAAACAGCTCAAAACAAAGACAGGAGATCTTTGCGTGATACGGGAGTCAAAACCTCCGGGAGATTATATAATGAATTTTTTTCCAACCAAAATATGTGACGTGTAAGAAAACGGAGTCTGAAAAGCACACAAGGTGCCCAGGAGGTAGGGGGCGCGCCCTCCACCCTCGTGGAGCCCTCGTGTCCTTCCCGGACTGCTTCTTATTTTTCTATTTTTCTAAATATTCCAAAACGGAGAAATATTGCCTTAAAAATTGTTTTGGAGTCGGTTTACTTACCGTACCACATACCTATTACTTTTCGGAGTCTAAAACGTTCCGGAAAGTGTCTCTTATGTATTCCTCCGGGGTTACGGTTTCAATAACATTGGTTTCAACATTTATGGGATTACCTGAGATATAATGTTTGATTCTTTGACCGTTCACCACCTTCAGATTTGTGCCTTCGAAGTTGTTGATTTTTATGGCACCGGAACGATAGACCTCCTTGATAACGTAAGGACCTTCCCATTTAGAGAGAAGTTTTCCTGCAAAAAATCTTAAACGAGAGTTGTATAGCAATACATAATCACCTACATTAAACTCACGCTTTTGTATCCTTTTATCATGCCATCTTTTAACCTTTTCTTTAAATAATTTGGCATTTTCATAGGCTTGGGTTCTCCATCCATCAAGTGAACTAATATCAAATAACCTCTTCTCACCGGCAAGTTTAAAATCATAATTGAGCTCTTTAATAGCCCAATATGCCTTGTGTTCTAGTTCAAGAGGAAAGTGACATGCTTTTCCATAAACCATTTTATACAGAGACATACCCATAGGATTTTTATATGCAGCTCTATAGGCCCATAATGCATCATCAAGTTTCTTGGACCAATTCTTTCTAGAGCTATCGACAGTCTTTTGTAAAATTAATTTGAGTTCTCTATTACTCAATTCTACTTGACCACTAGACTGAGGGTGATAAGGAGATGCAATTTTATGATTAACATCATACTTAGCAAGCATTTTACGGAAAGCACCATGAATAAAATGTGAACCACCATCAGTCATTAAATATCTAGGGACTCCAAATCTTGGAAAAATAACTTCTTTAAGCATTTTAATAGAAGTGTTATGATCAGCACTACTAGTTGGAATAGCTTCTACCCACTTAGTAACGTAATCAACAACAACTAAAATATGTGTATATCCATTAGAGGCAGGAAAAGGTCCCATATAATCAAAGCCCAAACATCAAATGGTTCAGTAACGAGTGAATAGTTCATAGGAATTTCTTGACGTCTACTAATATTACCAATTCTTTGACATTCATCACAAGGTAAGACAAACTTACGGGCATCCTTGAAGAGAGTAGGCCAATAAAAACCAGATTGCAATACCTTATGTGCAGTTCTATCTCCAGCATGGTGTCCTCCATAAGCTTCAGAGTGACACTTGCGTAGGATATGTTCCTGTTCATGCTCAGGTACACAATGTCTAATAACACCATCTACTCCTTCTTTATATAGATGTGGGTCATCCCAAAAGTAATGTCTCAAATCATAGAAGAACTTTTTCTTTTGCTGGTATGTGAAACTAGGTGGTATGAATTTGGCAACAATGTAATTAGCATAATCAGCATACCATGGAGCCATATGAGAAGCATTTATGACATTTAATTGCTCATCACGAAAGCTATCATCAATAGGTAGTGGGTCATCAATCACATTTTCTAACCTAGACAAGTTGTCTGCAACGGGGTTCTCAGCTCCCTTTCTATCAACAATATGTAAATCAAATTCTTGTAGCAAGAGAACCCATCTAATAAGTCTAGGTTTAGCATCTTTCTTTTCCATGAGATATTTAATAGCAACATGATCAGTGTGAATAGTTACTTTAGAATCAACAATATAAGGTCTGAACTTATCACAAGCAAATACAACTGCTAAGAATTCTTTTTCAGTAGTAGCATAATTTCTTTGAGCATTGTCTAGGGTTTTATTAGCATATTGAATAACGTTTAATTTCTTATCAACTCTTTGCCCTAGAACAACACCTACAACATAATCACTAGCATCACACATAATTTCAAAGGGTAAATTCCAATCAGGTGGCTGAACAATAGGTGCAGAGATCAATGCTTTCTTAAGTATTTCAAATGCTTCTACACAATCATCATCAAAGACAAATGGTATATCTTTTTGTAATAAATTAGTCAGAGGCCGAGAGATTTTTGAGAAGTCCTTAATGAACCTCCTATAAAAACCCGTCATGACCAAGGAAACTTCTTATACCTTTGATGTCCTTGGGACATGGCATCTTTTCAATAGCATCAACCTTGGCTTTGTCAACTTCAATACCTCTTTCAGAAACTTTATGCCCCAAGACAATACCTTCATTAACCATAAAGTGGCACTTTTCCCAATTCAAGACAAGGTTAGTTTCTTCACATCTCTGCAAAACTCGATCAAGGTTTCTCAAGCAATCATCAAAAGAAGATCCATAGACGGAGAAATTGTCCATGAAAACCACACAAATCTTTTCACAAAAGTTAGAGAATATAGCCATCATGCATATTTGAAAAGTAGCAGGTGCATTACATAAACCAAAATGCATACGTCTATAAGCAAAAGTACCAAAAGGGCAAGTAAAAGTAGTCTTTGATTGATCCTTGGCTGACACAGGTATTTGAGAGAAACTAGAATAACCATCTAGAAAGCAAAAATGTGTATGTTTGGATAATCTTTCTAGCATTTGATCGATAAAAGGTAAGGGGTAATGATCCTTTTTAGTGGCCTTATTTAATTTGTGAAAATCAATTACCATCCTATAACCTGTAATAATTCTTTGAGGAATCAATTAATTTTATCATTAGGAACGACAGTAATACCTCCCTTCTTAGGGACATGAAAGTGCGTTATATCGACTAGAGGGGGGTGAATAGGCGATTTTTTATGAAATTGTTCACTGAGGAATTTGCCGGTGAGGAAATTCCTTAGCGAAGGACCACTAGCAGCAGAATAAGTACTCAAAAGTAAACACAACAGAATACAAGCATAGTCATCATGATGAAATGAAGACAAGCACAGAGTACAGGAAGCGTAATCATAGGATAACACAGGATGAAGACAAACAGACTGAAGAAATTGAACTGAGGAAATTGAGAAAGTCTTCAGTCAAAGTCTTCAAACAAAGATATGAACAAACACACAGCACCGTTATGAGGAAATGAAAGAGTTGAGGAAATAGAACCATTAAGCTTGGTGAAGACAATGATTTGGTAGACCAGTTCCAACTGCTATCTCAGTTGTACGTCTGGTTGGAGCGGCTGAGTATTTAAACTCGAGGACACACAGTCCCGGACACCCAATCAAGGACACTTAGTCCAAGACACCCAATGCTCACCGTATTCTCCTTGAACTAAGGTCACACAGACCTCGTCCAATCACTCGTGGTAAGTCTTCAGGCGACTTCCAAACCTTCACAAATTTGGTCACTCGGCGATCCACAATTCCTCTTGGATGCTCTAGACCATGACGCCTAACCGTCTGGAAGAAGCACAGTCTTCAAAGGTAACAAGCGTCGGATCCACTCAGGATCAATCTCTTTAGTGATGCTCAATCACTTGGGGTTTGTAGGTGTTTGGGTTTTGGGTTTTGGTTTTTCCTCACTTGATGATTTTCGCTCAAAGTCCTCGGAGGATGGGTTGCTCTCAAATGACAAGTGTCAGTTTCTCTCGGAGCAGCCAACTAGCTAGTGGTTGTAGGGGGCGGCTATTTATAGCCTAGGGAGCAGCCCGACATGATAAGATATAAATGCCCTTCAATGATATGACCGTTAGGTGGATAGATATTTTGGGACAGCTGGCACATAACACAACAACGGTCGGAATTTGAGTAGCAAAATCCTCAGGGCTATCACGTTCCTCACTGTGTAGGCAATCCGCACTGGCGAATTCCTAACTCCTCAGTCAGGACAAATTCATCTGAGACCAGAAGAACTTCGTCTCTATCACTGAAGAAATTGACTGAACTGTATGAGATTTCCAATGGCTTCACTCGAAGGGATTGGTAGGTGTAGGATTTTGAGTTGAGCATCACATGGAAATTTTTCCTTAGTATTTCCTCGACCCCCTTTAACAGTACGGTGTTTCCTATGACTCAAGAAAGAGAAAATGAAACTACGAAAACAAAAGTCTTCATGCTTCATATTCCTCGAATGAATACCAAGTCTTCACGGTTACACCATTTTCTTCACTTTCAAAGGCTTCATGAAAGTCCTCAGAAATACCAAAATCTCCAGTCGAAGATATTCATTTTTAGGGGTCGACTTTTCCTGTAAATATCAAACTCCTCATAGACTTATAGACCTGTGTACACTCACAAACGCATTAGTCCCTTAACCTATAAGTCTTCAATACACCAAAATCACTAAGGGGCACTAGATGCACTTACAATCTCCCCCTTTTTGGTGATTGATGACAATATAGGTTAAGTTTTCAACGGGGATAAACATATGAAGTGTAAATACTGATATTGAGGAATTTGATTGCAAGGTATAGAAGAACTCCCCCCGGAAGATGTGCATAGTGAGGAATTTGCTTTTGAAGCAATGCACACTTGAAGAGTTGAATCATGGAGATCTCCCCCTATATCTTGTAATTCATATACGCATTTAACATATAATATGAAGAATTTGAAATGCATGACGAAATATGGTGCCTGATGAAATCCAACATGCGTGCAATAATATTAACGAGGAATAAGCATGCAGAATAGTGCATCAAGAGTATCAGAGCACAGTGCATCAAAAGTATCAGAGCACCATCGGGTTTAGGATTACAACTCGATCCAATAAATTTTCAAAAGAACGAGAGTTGTAACTTAGCAAAAAAAACACCCATATAGTAGACCCGCTTGAAGACTAACTCATATTTCTCCCCCTTTGTCATCGGATGACCAAAAGGATCGAAAATGAGGACTAACGCCCCTGAAGATAATCATGTTGATGAAGGAGCGCCAGCATTGTTGGGGTCGTTGGTTGATGTAGGGCCTGGCGCAGTGTCGTCTAAATCTTCATGTTCATCAGTGTCGCGCGATGAAGAATATGAGCTGGCCACCAGAGAAGGAACCTTGAACTTCTTGAATTTCTTCGGTGGAGGTGCAGACCAGTCAAAATCTTTATTAAGACCCATGTTCTTCAGATCTTCTTCACCATACAGATGTGATAGGATTGCCCAGGTGCGACCGAAGACTTGATGGAGGTAGTAGTGGTTTTTCTTCACTGCATTGTGTGTGGCAGTCATGTTGTGAAGAAGTGAACCAAACTGACGCTTAACCCATTTGTGATTTCGATCCACCTGGTGAAGACTAAGCAGAAGTTCATGGTCTGTCATCACACGCGAAGCAGTGGCTTGAGGAGTGGACTTGGGAGCATTGGCAGAGTCATGTGTGGCAGAGTCATCATTGGTGGAATAATATGCAGCTTTGCAAAACTGACCATCCAATGGACGAATGCCTTCATCAATTACAGCTGGTGCCTTGCCCTTTCTATCAACCGAGGAATATGTCTGCTTGAGGACTTCAATTGGGGGCAAGTAGCTGAGATGATTCTGGAAATCAGCTTTGTAGTTGAGTGAAGACCTTGTCCTGAGGAATCTCATGATCCAAGGTGCATAAGGCTTCAGCTCAAACGGAGATAGTGCAACATTGGCCATAGTCCTCATGAAGAAATCGTGATAATTGACAGGAATGCCATGAACGATGTTGGATACCAGATTCTTCATGATGCCAACAATTTCCTCATCAGATGAGTCGTGGCCTTTGATAGGACTAATTGTCCTCGTAAGAATACGATAGACAGTTCTGGGCACGTACAATAATTCCTTCACGAGGAATTTGGTTCTTGGTGCTTGACCTGGCTTCAAAGGTTTCATCAGCACCTGCATGTAATGATGTGTGACCTTAGGTTCACTGTAGATGCAGCGAGCTTCTTCAAGGGGAGGACTGAGTGGTAGAGCACGAAGCAATTCGGAGGCTGGTGCAATGTAGTGAGTGTTTTCAGACATCCAGTCTAGCACCCATGAATTCACATCTTTAGCATCTCCGGTGATGTGCAGCGTTGCATAGAATTGAAGAATCAGTTCTTCATTCCAATTGCAGATGTCAGAGCAAAAGTTGAGCAGTCCAGCGTCGTGAAGAACACTGAGGACTGGAGCGAAGCATGGCAGAGATTCCATATCCACGTGAGGAATATGCTCATGGTAGAAAATCTTCTCCTTGTTGAATAACACTGAGGAATAGAAATTGGCTTGACTAGCAGTCTAGAAACGCCTCTTCCTAATGCGAGCAGAGTCATATGGGTTGTAATCTTCGAAGAATACATGCTCGCCGAAGAAATCATCAGCCTTGAACTTTTGCTTGCATGAGAATGGATCATTTGGCTTCGGCAGAGGAGTGTCAGTGAGTTGCATCACGACCTCAGGAATCTCAATCGCAGGTTCTTCAGGCTGAGGAATTTCTGGTTCCTCCTCAGTGGCAGTCTGCGTAGTTGGTTGTTCAGCAGCAGCAGTTTCTTCAGCGCTAGTGGCTGGAATTTCCTCATGGACAGATGCAGTGGGATGAGTTTCTTCAGAGCCCATATGAACAGTTTGTGTGGGGGACTGAGGAATTTGCTGTAGAGGGGTGAACATTGGAGAGTTTGGATGCTGACTTTCCCAGAATTCATCACTGATTACAGGTGTGGAGTAGCCAATGTCCACATCTTCATCTTCCATTTCTTCAACGCCAGCCTCTTCACCTGTGAACTGAGGCATAGGCGAGGAGATGATAGGTGTTGAAGGTATCGCATCCACTTCAATTTCTTCATCCAATGGTTCAGATGAAGCAGCAGAAGGAGTTTCTTCATCAGATCCGCTGGGGATCACATATTCTTCATCAAAAGGAACAAGGTCCTTTGATGGCCTGGTTGAGATGGGAACAACATCAATCGGATGTGCAAATGAACTTGTCATAGGCTTCATTTTCTTCGGAGCTGAAGAATCTGAAGCAGCTGATGCTTTGCTTTTCTTCACTGCAGCATGCTCTGCAGCCTTGGTCTTCTTCACATCTGATGCAGATGGAAGGATCAGAGTTGGTGTTGGCGCAAGACGAGCAGAGGAATCTGGTTGATTTTCTTTAGGCACAACTGATGTAGTTGCCCTGATTTCTTCAGTTTCTTTAGGCGCACCACTAGAGGATGCCCTGGCAATTTCTTCAGCGGCTGGAATGCAGTCATCAGCCCTGGAACTCACATTTTCTTTAGCAGCCTGATTTTCATCAGTGGTGCTGGCATGTTCTTCAGTCGGCTGAGCAGATGCTTCAGCCTGAGGAAGTTCCTGTTGCGTTGGGGCAACAACATTTGAAGTGAACTGTTCAGTTATCTTAACAAATCTAACTTTGGATCCTTGCCAATCAGCATAGTAGGCTTTGAAGTCGTCGTTGAGGGTTTTGATTTCAGATTGGATTTTTACAAGTTCCTCAGTTGTCATAGTGACAACGTTGTTCTTCAGAAATTTCTCCTTCTTGTACTGCGCTTTCTTAATCTGCTTGGCCTTCTCAAATTTCCACTTTTCTTCTTGAATGAAGTGGGTCAGCATGTGACTTTGGCCAGGAGTCAGCTTGAAATCAGGCAAGGGAGTGTTGGGGTCCTTGTGCCAATCATCAATGTACTCGAGGATCAGTTTGGGATCCAAAAGCAGTGGCACCTCTGATCCTTTGGCTCTAGCGGCCCTGGCTTGCCTATCTCTAATGATTTCTGCAAGTTCATCATCATCAGCTTCGTCTTCATCAGGCGGCACTTGGAAAGCGACTTGCTTCTTTTGAGGACTTGGGTGTGGACCTCGTCCAGCAGTGGCCTTTGTCTTCAGTAGTGAGGGGCCAGCTGAGGAACTAGCTGAGACACCTGAGGCAATGGAGATGCTGGCAGTCCTTTGGCACGAAGTGAGATGCACATGTGCTGAGGATTTGGTCGGAACAGCTGAAGGCTTTGGCGGAGGAGCTGAGGACTTTGGAGGAACAGGATCAGCATGAGGAATTGGCCGTGAGGGCTTTGATGATTCTGGCCATGAGGGCATTGCTGAGGAAGCACTTGGCTTGTGCGCAGGCTTCTTTGACATAGCCTTCTTTGGCTTGACAGCAAGGACCTCAGCAGAGGCAGCAGCAGCAGCAGAGTCTTCATTGAATTTCATCACTGCTTCTTTGGCTTGCTTAGCCAACTTACCTTGGCGCTTGGCCCATTCATCAGGATAGTCCTCACCTCGCTTGAGGCTGGTGGGATCAGCAATTTGGCCAAGTGTCAGTGGTGCTCTTGGGCATGGAGGATTGAGTGCGAATTTCTTCATGTACTTAGGAGTGACATATCTGTACTCCCTCCATTCTCTTGCCCATCTCCTCTCTATCTTCTGAATGCGCACTTTGCGCACATTCTTGGTTTCCTCAGGAGGTGTGCAATACCCAGCATATATGTCATCAGGGATTTCAAACGCTGTATTTACCTCAGGCCTCTTTCCTCCCTTCTGTGGCCTTTTACCATCAGCCATTTTCTTCAGTTGAGGAATTTGAACAATTGAATTCTCTGAAGAAGTATGCAACTTTTCTTCGAGGAACGCTGCAAATGAGTTAAGTTGATGAGAACCTAGTGATTCAGTAGCTGACATGTGTACCTGTGAACAGAGTATAGTTGTGAGGAATTTGGAGAGGTCATATGCGTTCTCAGAAGGTTTTTCAAAAAGAGCAAGTTTGAGGAATTTGACCAGATGAGTCTTGAAGATTTTCACTAAGCGTTCTTTGTCTTAGGCTCCAGAGTTGTATAGATCGAAGATCCACACAATTGAGGAATCTTGAAAAAAAATGATGCTTACAGAAACGAATCAAGAACAGATAACTTTGTGAGGTGTTCAGTGTGTGAAGATATGAAGAAAAACACTTTTGAAGATTTTGTAGATAATCATTCGAATCAATGAGGGCAGTAAAAGTAACTTTTATTTACCCTGGACGAAGAACACGACAAATTGGAGTGAGGAGATGTGAAGTTCGTCTGTGCAGATCTTCCACGCCCTAACTTGGCGGAGGAAGACGGCTATGGCGGCGGCGGAGTGAAGATGTCCGCGGTCGGCGCGAGTACGTCGGCAACGAGGTCAAGGCAGTGAAGCTCTTCCTCACCGGCAGCGATGAAGTAGCGGCGGCGCTAGGGTTTGAGAAGCTCGAGCTAGAGAGAGAGGTCGAGCGGAGTAAAAGAGGTGAGGAAGGGAAGGAGGGGTATTTATAGCCACGGTGAAAAACTGCTCGCCCGAAGAAATTGGACGAACGTGCCCCTGACCCTTCTCATTCGCACGACATGTGTCACCCACGTAGTGAGAGGTGGAGATCGTGTTAGATCGTGGGTGAGTGGATAAGTGTATCGTGGGATGCGGAATGGTTTGAGCGGCAAAGACCGAAAATTTCGATAAGATAGGTTTTAAAGTTCCGTTCGCAATTTCTTCAGCTGACAAGGACATAGTGAAGATTTTGAACGAGTTTCAAAAAGAACGCACATGAAGAATTTGTGAACAGATTGGGTTGAGTATAGCATAGAGGGGAAGGGTCCGATCACATTCACTTAGCAGAGAACCAACTTGAAGAAATAGCAATAAGTGAATGCTGTAGAGGACATAAACTCATATATATAGCCAATGAAGAAAAACGATGGAACCAATGAAGACTATGCAAAGTTGAAGAATATGAATAATTTGAGGAATTTCAACTTTTGGTGGTGGCGTGACCCACCGTATAAGAATGATGATTTCAGACACCGCATACAATTATCGTAGGGTTCTGAGAATCAAATTCTTCGTTAATTTTTTCACACTAAGAGTGTTATTCTTCATTGATTGAAGTAAAACGTTTCTTCATGTGTTGCACATCTAAGTCATCAATTTTGCATAAGTGTTAGGATGAGTGTCCTTTTCAAAGAACATTCGAAGACTCTAAGATATTTAGCTCACACAGCAACTTGCTAAATCTCTTCTCATCCAAGGGCTTTGTGAAGATATCGGCTAGCTGTTCTTCAGTCTTCACATGCTCAATAGAAATGTCGCCCTTCAACACATGATCACGAAGAAAATGATGACGAATCTGAATGTGCTTTGTCTTCGAGTGCTGAACTGGGTTGTGAGCAATCTTGATGGCACTCTCATTGTCACATAAGAGAGGTACATTCTTCATGTTGACGTCGTAATCCTTGAGAGTTTGCTTCATCCATAGCAATTGGGCACAACAAGAACCAGCGGCAATGTACTCAGCTTCAGCAGTAGATAGTGATACACGGTTCTGTTTCTTCGAGGACCAACAGACCAAAGATTGTCCGAGGAAATGACATGTACCAGATGTTGACTTGCGATCCACATGATCACCAGCATAGTCAGAGTTAGAATATCCAACAAGATCAAAAGCTGAGCCCTTCGGGTACCATAATCCAAGTGTTGGTGTGTGATCTAGATATCGAAGAATATGCTTCACAGCCTTATGGTGTGATTCCTTCGGTGCAGCTTGAAATCGGGCACACATGCAAACACTAAGCATTATATCTGGCCTAGATGCACATAAGTATAATAAGGAACCTATCATGGAGCAGTATACCTTATGATCGAAGTCAATACCATTTTCATCAGTGCACAGATGGCCATTTGTGGCCATAGGAATTTTGACGCCTTTGCAATCTTGCATGCCGAATTTCCTCACTACATCCTTGAGGTATTTCTCCTGAGATATGAATATGCCATTGTGTTGTTGACGAATTTGAAGACCTAAGAAGAATTTCAACTCTCCCATACTAGACATTTGATATTCTTCACTCATCATATAGGCAAATTCATCACTATAACGTTGGTCAGTACAACCAAAGATAATATCATCAACATATACTTGGCACACAAACAATTCACCATCATAAGATTTAGTGAAAAGAGTAGGGTCGAGTGAACCGGGTTTGAAGCCTTTCTTCATGAAGAGTTCCTTCAAAGTATCATACCAAGCCCGTGGGGCCTGCTTGAGGCCATAGAGGGCCTTGTTGAGTCTAAAGACTTTGTCAGGATTCTTTGGATCTTCAAAACCTGGGGGTTGAGCAACATATACCTCTTCCTCAAGCTTACCATTGAGGAATGCACTTTTCACATCCATTTGATATAGAGTGATATCATGATGGTTAGCATAAGCAAGTAATACGCGAATAGCCTCAAGTATAGCAACAGGTGCAAAAGTTTCATCGAAATCAATTCCTTCAACTTGTGTGTAGCCTTGAGCTACAAGCCGTGCCTTATTCCTCACCGCAAGGCCATTTTCATATTGCTTGTTGCGGTAGATCCACTTTGTGCTGATGATATTGTGCTTGCGAGGATCTGGACATTTAACCAGTTCCCAGACATTGTTGAGCTCAAACTGATGTAATTCTTCTTGCATGGCCTGAATCCACTCAGGCTCCAGAAATGCTTCATCTACCTTAGTGGGCTCTGTAATAGAGACAAAAGCATACTGCCCACAAAAGTTAGACAAATGTGAAGCTTTTGAGCGTGTGAGAGGACCTGGCGCTTTGATGTCATTGATGATCTTTTCAACTTGCACTTCTTTTGCAATGCGAGGATAAGCTGGTTGTCGTTGAAGAATTTGATCAGCGTTTTCTTCAGCACCATTTTCTTCAGCATTTTCTTCAGGTGCATTAGCTCGTCGTTCTTCATGTTCTGGAATGAATTCTTCAGCAGATTCTTCAGTAGGAATGACATCCTCAGTAGCCTTGAACTTGATAGTTTCCCCAGGTATTGATTCATCTATCACAGTAGGTAGGTGCTCTCTTTGCGAGCCGTTAGTTTCATCAAACCGCACATCTACAGTTTCAACAACTTTGTGAAGAACGTTGTTGAAGACTCTGTAGGTGTGCGAGTCCTTTCCGTAACCAAGCATAAAACCTTCATGTGCTTTCGGTGCAAATTTTGAGTTGTGATGAGGATCTCTAATCCAACATTTAGCACCAAAGACTTTGAAATAGCTTACATTGGGTTTCTTATCAGTGATGAGTTCATAGGCAGTCTTTTTGAAGAATTTGTGAAGATATACTCTGTTGATGATGTGGCACGCAGTATCAATTGCCTCAGTCCAGAAATGACGAGGCGTTTTGTATTCATCAAGCATAGTGCGAGCCATCTCAGCAAGAGTCCTATTCTTGCGCTCCACGACGCCATTCTGCTGAGGAGTGTAAGGAGCAGATAACTCATGAGTAATACCAAGTTCATCAAGATAGTCATCGAGACCATAATTCTTGAACTCAGTGCCATTGTCACTTCTGGTGTGCTTGATCTTCACACCAAAGTTGGTTGAAGCCCTCGAGGAAAATCGTTTGAAGACTTCCTGCACTTCATGTTTGTAAGTAACAAGGTGTACCCATGTGTAGCGAGAATAATCATCAACAATAACGAAGCCATATTGAGATGCTTCATTTGAGATAGCAGAATAATGATTAGGACCAAAGAGATCCATGTGAAGCAATTCAAATGGGCGAGTGGTGGTCATGATAGTCTTCGCTGGATGCTTGGCCTTGGTCATCTTCCCAGCTTCACAGGCTCCGCATAGGTGATCCTTGAGGAATTTGACATTCTCGATGCCAATGACATGCTTTTTCTTCGCAAGCGTGTGCAAATTCCTCATGCCTGCATGACCAAGTCGTCGATGCCAGAGCCAGCCTTCTGAAGCTTTTGCGAGTAAGCACACGGCTGGTTGTGGTCCTATAGAGAAATCAACAATATACAGGTCTCCTCTCCTAAAGCCTTCGAAGACTTTGGAATTGTCAGCTTCCATAACCACAACACAACGGTACTTGCCAAAGACAACAACCATATCAAGATCACAAAGCATTGAGACAGACATAAGGTTGTATCCTAAGGACTCAACAAGCATGACTTTGTCCATGTGTCGATCCTTTGTGATCACAACCTTACCTAGACCCAATACCTGACTTTTGCCTTTGTCAGCAAAGATGATATGCTTCAGATGTGACGGAGATAATGGAGCATCCATCAATAGATTCTTGTCACTAGTCATGTGGTTTGTACATCCACTATCGAGGACCCACTCAGTGGCTTTGGGTTGATCATCCTGCAGATGAATTAGTGCAGCTTACAAACTCATATACTTCATCAGTGAAGAATATGAAATCAATTCATCAGATCACTTTCATCTAGTAAAAGAACTGATAAAGCAATATGAGGACGTGAGAAATGAAAGTTCATTTCTTCATGATTAGCCTGCGTCCTATCAGGCATGCTCAGGTCTCCAGCAAATTCTTTAGACGATTACATGCGTCTGGAGACCTGACCCTGCAGAAGAGATTAGTTCTTTTTCTTCACCACCCACATCTGAAGGGGTGGCAAAGAGTTCATCATTCTGCGAGCTCCATATGAGAAGGATGGCATAGAGGCCAGTCCATTTCATTTCACATAAGAGGGGTTAGAGTAAGCATAAGAGTATGCAGAGAAATTCTTCGAGGACTTATGGACATAATGATTTGAAGAATAATGCATATATCCATAATCCTTAGATCTTCCCTGTGAAACAGACGGGTTAGCACGATGATGTTCATATGAGGACTTTGATCCATATGAGGAATTTGGTCCGTATGAGGAATTTGATCTGGGGTTCCTATTCTTCACAGGTGGTGCCATGATGACATTCACCTGAAGATTTTCAAGACATCTTTTGGGAACCCAGATTTTCTGCATAGGGGAGCCGTTCCTGCAGTTAGTGCCAATATATCTAGCAAATACTTCACCATTCTGATTCTTGAATAGCTTATAGTTGGAGTCAATTGACTCATCATCAGAATGAGGAGATTCACCTGCAAATCCAGATAAGTTAGATGGATCAACTAGAGGTCCCTTTGCAGCAACCCATGTAGTTTTGGGGTACTACTCATGCTTCCAATATGTACCATCAGCATTGAGTTTCCTCTCAAAGGCGATACCCTCTTTCCTAGGGTTCCTGTTGAGGATCTACTTTTTAAGCACATCACAAAGAGCCTGATGCCCTTTGAGGCTTTTGTACATGCCTGTCGTGTACAATTCCTTCAGCCCTGCATCGTCAGTGATACTAGCAATGTCCTCAGATGAGGAATTAGTGATAGCAGAGGCATGTGAAGAATTTGAAACATTAGCAGCATTTGAACATTCAGGTGAAGAATTAGCAGATTCACGTTCAATGCACTTCAAGCATGGAGGAACAAATTCTTCTTGAGAAGCGCTAATTTGTTGAGCAAGTAATGAATCGCGCTCCTTCTGAAGGTCTTCATAACTCACTCTTAGCTTCTCAAGGTCTTGCTTTCTTTGAAGAAATTCATAAGAAAGTTTCTCATGATCCGATAAGAGAGTGTTATGATGACTTTGAAGTTTGTCAAGCTTGGACTGAAGTCTCTGAAGATTTTCAGTCAAAGTTTCAGTGCGATCCATTTCTTCACCCAACATATCATCACTTTTATTTAGCATGTTTTGAACCTTTTCTAAAGCCCTTTGTTGTTTTATAGAAATCTTAGCAAGTTTAGAATAGCTGGGCTTAAGGTTTTCATCAGATTCATTCTCACTTGATTCAGAGGAGGTATATTTGAGTACCTTGGCACCCTTTGCCATGAAGCAATAGGTGGGAGCATAGTCATTATCGCTTTCATCAGCCTTGTTGGTGAGGTCATTTTCTTCAGTGTTGAAGATAGACTTGCTGACGAATGCAGTGGCGAGAGCTAGGCTTGCCACTCTGGATTCGGACTCCTCAGATGACTCCTCTTCCTCATTTTCTTCAGATTCAGCCTCAGAGTCCATTTCCCTGCCAATGAATGCCCTAGCCTTCTTGGAGCTGCTCTTCTTGTGATATGAAGACCTTGAGGATTTTGATGATGAAAATTTTGTGGATTTCTTCTTTTTCTACGCATCATCGGAACTGTAATCCTTGTATTTCTTCTTCTTTGATTCCCTTTTCCACTGAGGACAATCTTGAATGAAATGTCCAGGTTTCTTGCACTTGTGACAGAGCCTCTTCTTGTAGTCACTGGGTGAGGAATCATTGCTCCTTGAGGATCTTCCAAGGCGACCACGTCTTGAGAACTTTTGAAACTTCTTCATGAGTAGAGCCAGATCATGGCTCAGTTCTTCAGGATCACCAAGGCTGCTACCAGAGTCTTCATCTTCGGACTCAGATACTGCCTTGGCCTTTAGTGCATGTGTTCTGCCATAGCTTGAACCATAGAGATCTCTCTTTTCAGCAAGTTGGAACTCATGAGTATTTAGCCTCTCGAGAATATCAGCGGGATAAAGTGACTTGTAATCAGCACGTTCTTGTATCATCAATGCCAGAGTGTCAAATGAGGAATCAAGCAATCTCAGCAATTTCTTCACCACCTCATGGTCGGTGATGTCAGTGGCACCAAGTGCTTGAAGCTCATTTGAGATGTCAGTGAGGCGATCGAAGGTTTGTTGAACATTTTCATTGTCGAGTCTTTTGAAGCGGTTGAAGAGATTGCGAAGAACATCAACTCGAGAGTCACGCTGAGTTGAGACTCCTTCATTCACTTTGGACAACCTGTCCCAGATAAGCTTCACTGTCTCCAAAGCACTCACTCTGCCATACTGTCCTTTGCTCAGATGGCCACATATGATATTCTTCGCTTGAGAGTCGAGTTGCTTGAATCTCTTCACATCAGCAGCATTCAGAGAAGGTGTGACTGAGGGAACACCATTTTCCACAACATACCAGAGATCGTTATCAATTGCTTCAAGATGCATTCGCATCTTATTCTTCCAGTATGAGTAGTCCATCCCATCAAAGGTAGGACACCCAGCAGGGACCTTGATCATACCTGCGGTCGACATAACTAAAACTCCAGGCGGTTAAACCAAAAGCACACAGAACAAGGGAGTACCTTGCTCTAATACCAATTGAAAGTGCGTTATATCGACTAGAGGGGGGGTGAATAGGCGATTTTTATGAAATTCTTCACTGAGGAATTTGCCGGCGAGGAAATTCCTTAGCGAAGGACTACTAGCAGCGGAATAAGTACTCAAAAGTAAACACAACAGAATACAAGCATAGTCATCATGATGAAATGAAGACAAGGACAGAGTACAGGAAGCATAATCACAGGATAACACATGATGAAGACAAACAGACTGAAGAAATTGAACTGAGGAAATTGAGAAAGTCTTCAGTCAAAGTCTTCAAACACAGATATGAACAAACACACAACATAGTTATGAGGAAATGAAAGAGTTGAGGAAATAGAACTAGTAAGCTTGGTGAAGACAATGATTTGGTAGACCAGTTCCAACTGCTGTCTCAGTTGTACGTCTGGTTGGAGCGGCTGAGTATTTAAACTCGAGGACACACAGTCCCGGACACCCAGTCAAGGACACTTAGTCCAAGACACCCAGTCCTCACCGTATTCTCCTTGAACTAAGGTCACACAGACCTCGTCCAATCACTCGTGGTAATTCTTCAGGCGACTTCCAAACCTTCACAAACTTGGTCACTCGGTGATCCACAATTCCTCTTGGATGCTCTAGACCATGACGCCTAACCGTTTGGAAGAAGCACAGTCTTCAAAGGTAACAAGTGTCGGATCCACTCAGGATCAATCTCTTCAGTGATGCTCAATCACTTGGGGTTTTTAGGTGTTTGGGTTTTGGGTTTTTGGTTTTTCCTCACTTGATGATTTTCGCTCAAAGTCCTCGGAGGATGGGTTGCTCTCAAATGACAAGTGTCAGTTTCTCTCGGAGCAGCCAACCAGCTAGTGGTTGTAGGGGGCGGCTATTTATAGCCTAGGGAGCAGCCCGACATGATAAGACATAAATGCCCTTCAATGTTATGACCGTTAGGTGGATAGATATTTTGGGACAGCTGGCGCATAGCACAGCAATAGTCGGAATTTTGAGTAGCAAAATCCTCAGGGCTATCACGTTCCTCACTGTGTAGGCAATCCGCACTGGCGAATTCCTAACTCCTTAGTCAGGACAAATTCCTCAGAGACCAGAAGAACTTCGTCTCTGTCACTGAAGAAATTGACTGAACTGTATGAGATTTCCAATGGCTTCACTCGAAGGGATTGGTAGGTGTAGGATTTTGAGTTGAGCATCACATGGAAATTTTTCCTTAGTATTTCCTCGACCCCCTTTAACAGTACGGTGTTTCCTATGACTCAAGAAAGAGAAAATGAAACTACGAAAACAAAAGTCTTCACGCTTCATATTCCTCGAATGAATACCAAGTCTTCACGGTTACACCATTTTCTTCACTTTCAAAGTCTTCATGAAAGTCTTCAGAAATACCAAAATCTTCAGTCGAAGATATTCATTTTTAGGGGTCGACTTTTCTTGTAAATATCAAACTCCTCATAGACTTATAGACCTGTGTACACTCACAAACGCATTAGTCCCTTAACCTATAAGTCTTCAATACACCAAAATCACTAAGGGGCACTAGATGCACTTACAGGACACAATGGACATGACTTACCCATTGACTATCAGCAACGGGATAGTTTATACCTGCCTCGAGGAGCTTTAATATTTCACTTCTTTCATTTTAGGATTCAGCCGTCGTTGATGATCACGAACTGGTTTAGCATCTTCAAAAAAAAAATTTATGTTGACATAGAGTGGGACTAATGACCTTAAGATCATCAAGAGTATACCCAATAGCAGCACAGTGCTTCTTCAGAGTTTTCAATAATCTCTCTTCCTCATGCTCTGAAAGATTAGCACTAATAATAACAGGGTATATCTTTTTCTCATCAAGATAAGCATATTTAAGAGTATCAGGCAACGATTTAAGCTCAAACACGGGATCACCCTTGGGTTGAGGAGGATCCCCTAGGATTTCAACAAGCAAATTGTGTTTGAGAATGGGTTCCTGTTTAAAGAATACTTCATCTATTTCCCTTCTTTCATTCATAAACATATCATTTTCATGGTTTAGCAAATATTGTTCTAAAGGATCACTAGGAGGTATGGCAATAGAAGCAAGACCAACAATTTCATCCTTACTAGGTAATTCTTCTTCACGGTGTTGTCTACTAAATTTAGAGAAATTAAATTCATGAGACATATCATCTAAACCGATAGTAACGACATCCTTTTTGCAATCTATCTTAGCATTAACAGTGTTTAAGAAGGGTCTACCAAATATAATGGGACAAAAGCTATCTTGTGGGGAACCAAGAACAAGAAAATCGGTAGGATATTTAGTTTTCCTACACAAGACTTCGACATCTCTAACAATTCCCATTGGTGAAATAGTATCTCTATTGGCAAGTTTAATTGTGACATCAATATCTTCTAATTCAACAGGTGCAATATCATGCATAATTTCTCTATATAGGCCAATAGGTATTGCACTAGCACTGGCACCCATATCACATAAGCCATGATAACAATGATCACCTATTTTAACAGAAATAACAGGCATGCCTACCACAGGTCTAGGTTTATCTTTAGCACAAGGTTTAGCAATTCTAGCAGTTTCATCACAGGAATAAATAACATGCCCATCAATATTATCAGCCAAGAGATCTTTAACAATAGCAATATTAGGTTCAACTTTAACTTGCTCAGGAGGTATATAAGTTTTAAGATTGCTTTTACGAACCACAATTGAAGCTTTAGCATGATCCTTTATCCTAACAGGGAAAGGTGGTTTCTCAACATAAGTAGGAACAATAGGATCATTATAAGTGA
Organism: Triticum aestivum; assembly: GCF_018294505.1. Lineage (NCBI taxonomy): Eukaryota > Viridiplantae > Streptophyta > Magnoliopsida > Poales > Poaceae > Triticum > Triticum aestivum. The sequence goes on from NC_057800.1 coordinate 621,226,122, forward strand.
TAGTCTTTCTTCAACTTTAATAGGTGTAGCTACTTTTACTTCTATGGAGGATGATATTTAAACCACTTCTCCTTGGGGAGATCAACATAAGTATCAAAAGATTCACAGAAAGAAGCTACTATCTCAGAGTCAAGTCCATATTTAGTGCTAAATTTACGGAAAACATCGGTATCCATAAAAGATTTAACACAATCAAACTTAGGTGTCACACCTGACTTCTTACCTTCGTCGAGGTCCCAATCTTCAGAGTTGCGTTTAATTCTTTCCAATAAATCCCATTTGAATTCAATAGTCTTCATCATAAAAGAGCCAGCACAAGAAGTATCGAGCATGGTGCGATTGTTATCAGAAAGCCGAGCATATAAATTTTGAATAATCATTTCTCTTGAGAGATCATGATTAAGGCATGAATATAACATTGATTTAAGCCTCCCCCAAGCTTGAGCGATACTTTCTCCTTTGCGAGGCCAAAAATTATATATATAATTGCGATCATGATGAACAAGATGCATAGGATAAAACTTCTGATGAAATTCCAATTTCAATCGTTTGTAGTTCCATGACCCCGTATCATCACATAGCCTATACCATGTCAATGCATCTTCCCTCAAAGATAAAGGGAAGACCTTCTTCTTAACAACATCTCCGGGTACACCTGCAAGCTTAAATAATCCACAAACTTCATCAACATATATTAGGTGCTCATCAGGATGCATTGTTCTGTCTCCTACAAAAGGATTAGCTAGCAGTTTTTCTAACATACCCGAAGGAATTTCAAAGCAGACATTTTCATTTTCATTTTAATTTTTAGTAGGTTCAGTAGGTTGAGGAGCAACTCTTTGCTCTACTGGTCGGGGTGAAGATACCCCAAACAAGCCCCTCAGAGGATTACTTTCCATAGTAACAAGTGACAGTAAATTTCAGCACACTATAATTTTTTTCCCTTTCCAAATTCTACCTACCAAAGGCGCTTCACTCCCCGGCAACGGCGCCAGAAAAGAGTCTTGATGACCCACAAGTATAGGGGATCTATCATAGTCCTTTCGATAAGTAAGAGTGTCAAACCCAACGAGGAGCAGAAGGAAATGATAAGAGATTTCCAGCAAGGTATTCTCTGCAAGTACGGAAATAAGTGGTAACAGATAGTTTTGTGATAGGATAATTTGTAACGAGCAACAAGTAACAAAAGTAAATAAAGTGCAGCAAGGTGGCCCAATCCTTTTTGTAGCAAAGGACAAGCCTAGACAAACTCTTATATAGAGAAAAGCGCCCCCGAGGACACATGGGAATATCGTCAAGCTAGTTTTCATCACGTTCATATGATTCGCGTTTGGTACTTTGATAATTTGGTATGTGGGTGGACCGGTGCTTGGGTGTTGTCCTTACTTGGACAAACATCCCACTTATGATTAACCTCTATTGCAAGCATCCGCAACTACAACAAAAAGTATTAAGGTAAACTGAGGGAGTCCTGGATTAGGGGGTCTCCGGACAGCCGGACTATATCCTCTGGCCGGACTGTTAGACTATGAAGATACAAGATTGAAGACTTCGTCTCATGTCCGGATGGGACTCTACTTGGCGTGGAAGGAAAGCTTAGGCAATACGGATATGTATATCTCCTCCTTTGTAACCGACCTTGTGTAACCCTAGCCCCCTCCGGTGTCTATATAAACCGGAGGGTTTTAGTCCATAGGACAATAACATACAATCATACCATAGGCTAGCTTCTAGGGTTTAGCCTCTCTGATCTCGTGGTAGATCTACTCTTGTACTACCCATATCACCAATATTAATCAAGCAGGACGTAGGGTTTTACCTTCATCAAGAGGGCCCGAACCTGGGTAAAACATCGTGTCCCTTGCCTCCTGTTACCATCCGCCTTAGACGCACAGTTCGGGATCCCCTACCCGAGATCCGCCGGTTTTGACACCGACATTGGTGCTTTCATTGAGAGTTCCTCTGTGTCATCGCCGTTAGGCTTGATGGCTCCTATGATCATCGATAGCGATGCAGTCCAGGGTGAGACCTTTTTGCCCGGACAGATTTTTGTATTCGGTGGCTTCGCACTGCGGGCCAACTCGCTTGGCCATCTGGAGCAGATCGAAAGTTACGCCCCTGGCCACCAGGTCAGGTTTGGAAGCTTAAACTACACGGACGATATCCGCGGAGACTTGATCTTCAACAGATTCGAGCCTCTGCCTTATGCGTCGCGCGGTCACGATGAGTACAATTTAGCTCTACCATCAAACATTGTTCATAAGATCGCACCGGCAGCCGCTCCGACCCTCAATTTGGAGCCAGTTGCGCCGTCCATGGACGGGTGGGTGGACCCCGCCACGGAGGCCTTACCCTCAGCGGCGATCGAGCCGAACATCGACCTTACCTTGCACGAGAGCCATGTTGTCAGACTGCCGGATCCTTCTCCGGCCACGGACTCCGAACCGCCTGCGCCCGTTCCTAGCGAATCCGATTGGGCGCCGATCATGGAGTTTACCTCCGCGGATATTTTTCAGCACTCGCCCTTTGGCGACATATTGAACTCGTTAAGGTCTCTCTCGTTGTCAGGAGGATCCTGGTCGAACTATGTCCGGCGGGATTGGGATGCGGATAACAAAGAAATTCGCTGCCCAACCACCACCCACTTAGTAGCCACTGTCGACGACTTAACCGACATGCTCGATTTCGACTCCGAAGACATAGACAGCTTGCTTTTGTGCGGGAGAAAACAGTTGGCTGGCTCACAGTAATAACATATCAAAGAACCGTGGTACTTCGGATACCAAGGACGGCAATGGCAGGTCACGTCGCAACAAACATAAGCGCTGCATTAACAGCGACAATACCGAGGATACGGCAGTTAATGCCAGATTCAAAGGCTCTAAACCCGGTCAGCGGAAAAAGCCATTTAAAAGAAGCACGCCGGGGCTGTCCAGTTTGGACCGTATACTCGATCGCTCGTGTAAAATACACGGCACCCCTGACAAGCCAGCCAACCACACCAATAGGGATTGTTGGGTGTTCAAGCAGGCCGGCAAGTTAATTGCCGAAAACAAAGATAAGGGGCCACATAGCGATGACGAGGAGGAGCCCCGGCAGCTGAATACCGGAGGACAGAAGAGGTTCCCCCCTCAAGTGCGGACGGTGAACATGATATACGCAACCCACATCCCCAAGAGGGAGCGGAAGCGTGCGCTCAGGGACGTATATGCGTTGGAGCCAGTCGCCCCAAAGTTCAACCCATGGTCCTCCTGTCCGACCACCTTCGATCGTAGGGACCACCCCACTAGTATCCGTCATGGAGGATTCGCCGCACTGGTCTTAGACCCAATTATTGACGGATTTCACCTCACTCGAGTCCTTATGGATGGCTACAGCAGCCTGAACCTGCTTTACCAGGACATAGTGCGCAAAATGGGTATAGACCCCTCAAGGATCAAACCCACAAAAACGACCTTTAAAGGCGTCATACCAGGTGTAGAGGCCCATTGCACAGGCTCAGTCACACTGGAAGTGGTCTTCGGATCCTCAGATAACTTCTGAAGTGAAGAGTTAATCTTCGATATAGTCCCGTTCCACAGTGGTTATCATGCACTGCTTGGGCGAACCGCATTTGCGAGATTCAGTGCGGTACCGCATTATGCATACCTCAAGCTCAAGATGCCAGGACCTCAGGGGGTCATTACAGTTAATGGAAACATAGAGCGCTCTCTCCGAATGGAGGAGCACACTGCAGCCCTCGCAGCGGAAGCGCAAAGCAGCCTCTTAAGGCAATCCACTAGTTCGGCGTTCAAAGACCCGGACACCTTCAAGCGAGCTCGGAGTAATCGGCAACTAGACTGCCTGGCACGATCTCAGCTCGCGTAGCAATGCGGCCCCCACCCCGGCCCAAGCCAAACAGAGAAATTCGTGCCACGCGTACATAATTACGCATTAAAAATACCATGGGTACAGGCGGGGAGGGGGGCACAATTACGGCACGCCCCAATACGCGGCTTAAACCGCACTAGGGTCTTCCTGATACGTCCATTTTGCATCATGCTTTTATATCGATATTTATCGCATTATGGACTATTATTTCACTTTATGTCACAATACTTATGGCTATTCTCTCTTATTTTACAAGGTTTACATAAGGAGGGAGAATGCCGGCAGCTGGAATTCTGGGCTGGAAAAGGAGCAAATATTAGAGACCTATTCTGTGCAACTCCAAAAGTCCTGAAACTCCATGGGACATCTTAAAACAAATAAAGAAAAATCCTCACCAAAGATGAAGGCCAGGGGGCCCACACCCTGCTCACGAGGGTGCCCCCCCTAGGGCGCGCCCCCTACCTCGTGGGCCCCCTGGTGGCTCTCCGACGCCCATCTTCTCCTATATGAAGTCTTTCGATGAGAAAAAAATAAAAAAGGAACTTTTCTGGACGAGACTCCACCGCCACGAGGCGGAACCTTGGCGGATCCAATCTAGAGCTCCGACAGAGCTGTTCTGCCGGGGATACTTCCCTCCGGGAGGGGGAAATCATCACCATCGTCATCACCAACACTCCTCTCATCGGGAGAGGGCAATCTCCATCAGAATCTTCACCAGCACCATCTCATCCCCAAACCCTAGTTCATCTCTTGTATCCAATTCTTGTCTCAAAGTCCGGGATTGGTGCTAGTAGGTTGCTAGTAGTGTTGATTACTCCTTGTAGTTGATGCTAGTTGGTTTATTTGGTGGAAGATCATATGTTCAGATCCTATATGTAATAGAGGTTAATCATAAGTGGGATGCTTGTTCAAGTAAGAACAACACCCAAGCACCGGTCCACCAACATATCAAATTATCAAAGTATCAAACGCGAATCATATGAACGTGATGAAAACTAGCTTGACGATATTCCCATGTGTCCTCGGGAGCGCTTTTCCTATTATAAGAGTTTGTTCCGGCTTGTCCTTTGCTACAAAAGGATTGGGCCACCTTGCTGCACTTTATTTACTTTTGTTACTTGTTGCTTGTTACAATCTATCTTATCACAAAACTATCCGTTACCACTTATTTCAGTACTTGCAGACAATACCTTGCTGAAAACCGCTTATCATTTCCTTCTGCTCCTCGTTGGGTTCGACACTCTTACTTATCAAAAGGACTATGATAGATCCCCTATACTTGTGGGTCATCAAGACTCTTTTCTGGCGCCATTGCCGGGGAGTGTAGCGCCTTTGGTTGGTGGAATTTGGTAAGGAAAATTTTATATAGTATACTGAAATTTATTGTCACTTGTTACTATGGAAAGTAATTCTCTGAGGGGCTTGTTCGGGGTATCTTCACCCCGTCCAGTAGAGCAAAGAGCTGCTCCTCAACCTACTTAACCTATTGAAAATGGAACTCCTTTTGAATTTCCTTCGGGTATGATGGAAAAACTGCTAGCTAACTGAGGGAGTCCTGGATTAGGGGGTGTTCGGGTAGCCAGACTATACCTTCAGCCGGACTCCTGGACTATGAAGGTACAAGATTGAAGACTTCGTCCCATGTCCGGATGGGACTTTCCTTGGCGTGGAAGGCAAGCTTGGCGATGCAGATATTCAAGATCTCCTACCATTGTAACTGACTCTGTGTAACCCTAACCCTATCTGGTGTCTATATAAACCGGAGGGTTGTAGTCCGTAGGCAATCAACTCCATATACAACAATCATACCATAGGCTAGCTTCTAGGGTTTAGCCTCCTTGATCTCGTGGTAGATCTACTATTGTACTACCCATATCATCAATATTAATCAAGAAGGACGTAGGGTTTTACCTCCATCAAGAGAGCCCGAACCTGGGTAAAACATCATGTTCCCTGCCTCCTGTTACCATCCGGCCTAGACGCACAGTTCGGGGCCCACTACCCGAGATCCGCCGATTTTGACACCGACATTGGTGCTTTCATTGAGAGTTCCTCTGTGTCGTCGCCTTTAGGCCCGATGGCGCCTTTAATCATCAACAACGATGCAGTCCAGGGTGAGACTTTGCTCCCCGGACAGATCTTCATCTTCGGCGGCTTCGCTCTACGGGCCAATTCGCTCGGCCACCTGGAGCAGATCGAAAGCTATGCCCCTGGCCATCAAGTCAGGTTTGGAAGCCAAAACTACACAGCTGACATCCACGGGGACTTGATCTTCGACGGATTCGAGCCACAGCCAAGCGCGCCGCACTGTCTCGATGGGCATGATATAGCTCTGCCACCGAACAGCGCCTTGGAGGCCGCATGCGCATCGGTTTCGACCATTGATTCGGAGCCTACTGCGCCGATCGAGGATCAACGGTTGGACGCTGCCTCAGGGGCTGCGATCTCAGAGGCGGTCGAGCCGAACGCTAGCCCCGCACTTTGCACTACCCGTGACTCCGAGGATCCGGACTCCTCCCCGGACTCCGAACCCCCCGCGCCCCTGCCAATCGAATCCGATTGGGCGCCGATAATGGAGTTCACCGCCGCAGACATCTTTCAGCATTCACCTTTTGGCGACATCCTAAATTCTCTTAAGTCTCTCTCTTTATCAGGAGAGCCCTGGCCGGACTACGGTCAGCGAGGGTGGAATACGGACGATGAGGAAATTCAAAGCCCACCCACCACCCACTTTGTAGCCACTGTCGACGATCTAACCGACATGCTTGACTTCAGCTCTGAAGACATCGACGGCATGGACGACGATGTAGGAGACGAACAGGAACCAGCACCTGTAGGGCGCTGGAAGGCCACCTCGTCATATGACATATATATGGTGGACACTCCAAAAGATGGAGATGGCGATGGAACAGTGGGGGATGACGCCCCCAAGAAACAGCCAAAGCGCCGGCGTCAGCGGCGCTGCTCTAAATCCCGCCAAAACAAAAACGGTGATTCCGACACGGGAGATAATACTACCCCGGATAGCGCCGAAGAACACCCACCTCAGCAAGATTCGGCATAGGAAGATGGAGAAGCCAGCCCTCATGAGAGAGCGGCAGACCGAGAGGTCGAGGATGATAACTATACGCCTCCCTCCGAAGACGAGGCAAGCCTCGATGACGATGAATTCTTCATACCATCAGACCCCGCCGAACAAGAGCGTTTTAAACGCAGGCTTTTAGCCACGGCAAGCAGCCTCAAGAAAAAGCAGCAACAACTTAGAGCTGCCCAAGATTTGCTAGCTGACAGATGGACTGAAGTCCTTGCGGCCGAAGACTATAAACTCAAACGCCCCTCCAAGAGTTACCCGAAGCGCAAGCCGCTACCCCGATCAGAGGAGGAAGCACCTACATCACCAGCGCATGACATGGCAGACCGGCCACCTCGCGGCCGTGACAGAGAGGCCTCTCGGCCCTCCACCCAAGCCATGCCCCGACGCCGCTCAACTAAGGCACGGGAAAATGCGCCCGACCTGCGAGACATACTGGAGGATAAGGCAAGCCAAACAAGATCGATCTACGGATCGCGCAGGCGCCCTATGGCATGTGACAATGATCTTCACTTCGGATACAACAAATCCGGCCGGGCCGAACACAACAGACATAGCTCTTCCGAGCTGCGTCGTGATATAGCCCAGTACAGAGGCGCCGCACACCCGCTATGCTTCACGAATGAAGTAATGGATCATAAAATCCCAGAGGGTTTCAAACCCGTAAACATCGAATCATACGATGGCACAACAGACCCGGCGGTATGGATCGAGGATTATCTCCTTCACATCCACATGGCACACAACGATGATCTACACGCCATCAAATACCTCCCGCTCAAACTTAAAGGACCGGCCCGGCATTGGCTTAACAGCTTGCCAGCAGACTCAATCGGTTCTTGGGAGGATCTGGAAGCCGCATTCCTCGACAACTTCTAGGGCACTTACGTGCGACCGCCGGATGCCGACGACTTAAGCCACATAATTCAGCAGCCAGAAGAATCGGCCAGACAATTCTGGACACGGTTCCTAACAAAGAAAAACCAGATAGTCGACTATCTGGACGCAGAGGCCCTAGCAGCCTTCAAGCATAACATCCGCGACGAGTGGCTTACCCGGCACCTGGGATAGGAAAATCCGAAATCCATGGCAGCCCTCACGACACTCATGACCCGCTTTTGCGCGGGAGAAGACAGCTGGCTAGCTCGCAGTAACAACTTATCAAAGAACCCTGGTAATTCGGACACCAAGGACAAAAGTGGCAGGACACGTCGGAATAAGCAAAAACACTGCGTTAACAGCAACAGCAATGAAGACACGGCAGTCAATGCTGGATTCAAAGGCTATAAATCCGGTCAGCGGAAAAAGCCATTCAAAAAGAATACTCAGGGCCCGTCCAGTTTGGACCGAATACTCGATCGCTTGTGCCAGATACATGGCACCCCCGAAAGGGCAGCCAATCACACTAACAGGGATTGTTGGGTGTTCAAGTAGGCATGCAAGTTAAGGGCCGAAAATAGAGACAAGGGGCTGCACAACGACGACGAGGAGCCCAAGCCGCCGAACAATAATGGACAGAAGGGCTTTCCCCCACAAGTATGGACGGTGAACATGATATACGCAACCCATATTCCCAAGCGGGAGCGGAAGCGTGCGCTACGGGACGTATACGCGATGGAGCCAGTCGCCCCAAAGTTCAACCCATGGTCCTCCTGCCCGATCACTTTTGATCGAAGGGACCATCCCACTAGCATCCATCATGGCGGCTTCACCGCATTGGTTCTCGACCCAATCATCGACGGGTTTCATCTCACAAGAGTCCTCATGGACGGCGGCAGTAGCCTGAACCTGCTTTATCAGGATACAGTGCGGAAAATGGGCATAGATCCCTCAAGGATTAAGCCCACAAGAACGACCTTTAAAGGCGTTATACCAGGTGTAGAAGCCAACTGTACAGGCTTAGTAACACTTGACATGGTCTTCGGATCCCCGGACAATTTCCGAAGCGAAGAGTTAATCTTCGATATAGTCCCGTTTCGGAGTGGCTATCACGCCCTGCTCGGACGAACTGCATTCGCAAAATTCAATACGGTGCCGCACTACGCATATCTCAAGCTCAAGATGCCAGGCCCTCAAGGAGTACTTACAGTCAACGGAAACACCGAACGCTCCCTCCGTACGGAGGAGCATACGACGGCTCTCGCAACGGAGGTACAAAGTAGCCTTCTCAGGCAATTCTCCAGTCCGGCCATTAAAAAGCCAGACACTGCCAAGCGCACCCGGAGTAACCCACAGCAGGACCGCCTGGCACACTCTGAGCAAGCGTAGCAATGCGGCCCCAACCCCAGCCTTCGCGACATAGCGAAACCAGTACCTCGCATACATAACTACGCCCTTGAAATACCATGGGCACAGGGGAAGGGGCACAATAACGGCATGCCCAAAATACGGCTTAAAATGTACTAGGGGCTGCCGGATTCTTTTTTTAATTTTTTCTTACTTTCAGGACTCCTTACTTCGGACGACCTGTTCGGCAATTCGACTGCCGCACAAACGATGCAAGATCCAGGGAGGCAGACAAGCCATGCCGCATTATGGAACTCCCAGGTGGTCTCTATTACGAGCGGTATACCTGTTTTAAATACAATTCCGCGACCTGCCCCTGGTCAGGACATACTGAATAGTCCAATATCTTTTGCTTACCGCACTATTTGTATCGTTCGGCTTTGATAAATAGCCTCTCTATAAACAATGCATAGCTTTTGTCTATTTTCTGCATTACTCTCTTTTATATATGTTCATTAATGACATGTTGCACCCGTACACCGTGGTACGGCAAGTACGCCAGGGGCTTCAGTACCCTTTAATATGGTGTGAGAAGTCCGTACACTTTCACAAGTGCGGCACCCTGAACTTATAGCACTATATGCATCGGCTCTGAATCATGATTTGGGTCAATAGTTGGGTTTGCCCGGCTCCTATGTTTTGGTGCCTTACGTTCCGCTATATCGGCTAAGGTAGCACTAGGAGAACCACTGCGATTGTGCCCCGGTTGAGCTGGGTTAAGCACCTCAGTGGAGAAAGCTAAAACTGACTGTCATGATGAGGCGAGAGACAGGTCGCTGTTCAAGAGGTTTTTCGAGTCCCTAAAGACTTATGCCGCTTCGAGCGAGGAGCCGGATTTGTCCGGCCAAGGCGTGGATAGCGCCCCGAACTCGGTCTTCCGAACTAGGGGCTTTGCTGAAATTTAAAATTATAAAGTTCTATGGCTAAGTGAGAGTGTTCAAGCATTATAGTCCGATTTCCTGGTTCGTTGTGCTCAGCGCCTCCCTCGAAGGACCCAACTATGGGAAAAAGAGCGCTCAGGTTTATCCCGAACACCCCAGCACTAGTGGCATGGGGGCAGAAGCCGACGACTGGCCATCTCTCAATTTTTTGATAAACGGCCGCACAGAAAATAATATTTTAAATTCAACAAGCATTGCTTAAGCACCCATGAACAAGTTTTCAGCGCACAGGATAAAAATGAGCGAGTTTATTCAAAAATTACATCCTTGGTACATTCATCCGCCACAAGGCGGGCACCCGCAAGAACATCCTTGTAATAGTTCTCGGGCTTGCGATGCTCCTTCCCCGGCGGCGGCCCGTCCTTCACAAGCTTCTCACCGTCCAGCTTACCCCAGTGCACCTTTGCACGGGCAAGGGCCCGATGGGCACCTTCAATGCAGACGGAGCGCTTGATGACCTCGAGCCTTGGATAGGCCTCCACCAGCCGCCGCACCAGCTCGAAGTAGCTCCCAGGCAGGGCCTCTCCAGGCCACAGCCGAACTATGAAGCCCTTCATGGCCTATTCGGCCGCCTTGTGGAGCTCGACCAGCTGTTTCAGCTGGTCGCTCAAGGGCACAGGGTGTCCGGCCTCAGCATACTGAGACCAGAACACCTTCTCCATCGAGCTGCCCTCTTTAGCTCGGTAGAATGCGGCAGCATCGGATATGCTGCAGGGAAGATCTGCGAATGCCCCTGGAGAACTCCGGATTCGGGTAAGTAACAAGTAGTTTCGTTTATATTTCTACTTTGCATAAAGAATGCCTTACCCGCTGCTATCTTCTTCATCTCCTCCAACTCTTGGAGGGCCTTTCGGGCTTCGGCCTTGGCAGACTTGGCAGTCTCAAGGGCCGCCGCGAGCTCGTACGCTTGGGTCTTTGACTCAAGCTCCAAACTCTCTTGTTTTTTCATGAGAGCCTGAAGCTCTTGCTGCACCTCGCCGACCTGAGCCCCAAGTTTCTCTCGCTCGGTGCGCTCCGCGGCCGTTTTCTTTTCGGCCTCGAACAGCGCCTGCTTGAGGGTCGCCACCTCAGTCGTGGATCCTATAATAAGCAGTGCAATCCTGTTATTTTTTGCAATCACGCCTCTCTATAGGCACCTTTTCTGTAAGGTATTTCCTACCTTCTTTTTCCTCGAGCTGCCGCTTGGCAAGGCCGAGCTCTTGCTTGGTCCGCTTAAGGTCCTGTTTCAGGACACCCACCTCCGCAGTCAGTGCGACGGTGGATAGCAGCGAAGCCTGCACATGCATATTGACTCTTTATTGTTAGACTCCTGCGAAATTTACTAGATCCTCTATTCGGCTTTTCTTTCCGAACGCCAAACAGAGCATCAGGGGCTACTATCTATGCGGTACTATTTTTAGATATTTTTACTTACCTCGAAGCCTGTTAGAAGGCTAGCGCAAGCTTCAGCCAGTCCGCTCTTGGCGGACTGAACCTTCTGGATCACCGTACTCATAATAGTACGGTGCTCCTCGTCGATGGAGGCGCCGTCAAGCACCTCAAGCAGATTATCCGGCACCTCCGGTTGGACGGAGGCCGCCGACTCAGAAGGCTTGCTCCTCTTGGAAGGAGTTCGCCTACCGCGGTCCGGCACAAAGCCAGACTTGGAGCCCTGGGGGGTCTTGTCCCCTTTACTCCTGGGGTCCGGGAGGTCGCCTTGCGGCTCCTCCGGGACCACCTCCTCCTGCCCCGGAGCTCGTTGCGACGCCACTTCGGCGTCGTCCGCAGTGCGGGGGGAGACAGCGGGTGGAACTGAGTTCACGTCCGATGAATCTAGGGAGCCACTCGACGACTCGTTGAGTTCGGCCCGGGGTGGGCTGCATAATTATGTTCGACATTAGGGAAAGTTGTGCGACAAAGGAACGTCATGCGTTACTCTGATATCCGAATACTTACGATTTCACCGGACGCTTGGCCCTATCTGTCCACTCCTCTTCATCCTCTTCGGCGTCGGGGGAGTAGTCCGGCGGAGGGGTCTTCCTCTTCCTGGACCCTTCGGCCTCCCCCGTTTGGGCGGCCTTCCTTTTCTTTCCTCCCCCCGCTGGAGGGGGAGAGTTTTCTTCTTCCTCCTCGTTCTCATGGGAGGAGAGTGTCTCGGACTCGTCGGATGACGAGTCCGACACCACCACATTAGGGGCACTCTTTCGACTCCCCGTGGCCTTCTTCTTCTTGGCCTTCTTCTCCGGCACCACATAAGGCGCCAGAACCAGCAGCTTCACTAGGAGAGCAGGGGCTGGGTCTTCGGGCAAGGGAGCTAGACAGTTAATCGATCCGGACTTCGCCCGCCAAGCCTATCAAAGGTAAGAGAGTTTAGACCCCGCATAGAGTCAAACTATGAAAAAACTTAACATCCTGTAAAAGGTGAAAATAGCTTACCTCGCTAGCGTGACGCTGCGAGCTGTATCCGTGGTCCTCGGAAGCGGACGTGGGAGCCTCGGCGCCTTTGGTTAGCACCTTCCAAACGTCTTCATACGTCGTGTCGAAGAGCCTGTTAAGGGTTTGGTGCTGCGCCGGGTCAAATTCCCACAGATTAAAGTCCCGTTGTTGACACGAGAGGATCCGTCGGACGAGCATAACCTGGACTACATTGACGAGCTTGATTGGCTTGCTCACCAGGGACTGGACGCATGTCTGCAGTCCGGTCACCTCTTTTTCATCGCCCCACGACAGGCCCGTCTCTTTCTAGGACATAAGCAGCGTGGGGGGTCCGGATCGGAACTCGGGGGCTGCGATCCATTTCGGATCGCGCGGCTCGGTGATGTAAAACCACCACGATTGCCACCCCTTCAGGGTCTCCATGTGAAAGTGCAACTATCCCTAGGTGGTTTTGGTAATTCATAACAACATATAGTTCATTGAGCTAATGCTATTCCAAGATGATTATTTCAGGAAAGCTCAATGATTGGCATGGCATGGATGTGAAAGTGGAACCCTCAAAATGCTAAGGACAAAGGATTGGCTCAAGCTCAAAAGCTCAAGACTCTTCATTTTATATTTTAGTGATCCAAGATCACATTGAGTCTTTAGGAAAAGCCAATACTATCAAGGAGGGATGAGGTGTTGCTTAATGAGCCTCTTGCTTCATGTGCTTAGTGATATGCTCCAAAACCCTCAACTACTTTCCCATATCCACATATGACCTAAACCCTAAGCCAAACTCGGTCCTACCGATTCTTTCTATCCGGCGCCACCGAGTTTCACTTGTCATAAGCCACTGCCAAACCCTAGCAATTCGGTTCTACCGATAGGGATCTCGGTCTCACCGAGATGGGATTGCAAACTCTCTGTTTCCCTTTCGTAACTTTTCGGTCTCACCGAAAGAGCGAATCGGTCCCACCGAGATTGCAATGTAAATTCAGTGTTTCCTTTTTGTAACTTTTCGGTCTCACCGAAAGAGCAAATCGGTCCCACCGAGTTTGCCTGACCAACTCTCTGGTTAGCTAATTACCAAATTCGGTCTCACCGAGTTTGTGTAATCGGTCTCACCGAGATTACGTTATGCCCAAACCCTAACCATATCGGTCCTACCGAGTTGCATGTCAGTCCCACCGAAAATCTCTAACGGTCACTAGGTTTACCTTTTCGGTCCGACCGAGTTTGTTGATTCGGTCCCACCGAGATTGGAAAACTGTGTGTAACGGTTGGATTTTGTGTGGAGGCTATATATACCCCTCCACCTCCTCTTCATTCGTGGAGAGAGCCATCAGAACACATACACAATTCCAACTCATATGTTCTGAGAGAGAACCACCTACTCATGTGTTGAGACCAAGATATTCCATTCCTACCATATGAATCTTGATCTCTAGCCTTCCCAAGTTGCTTTCCACTCAAATCTTCTTTCCACAAAATCCAAATCCTATGAGAGAGAGTTGAGTGTTGGGGAGACTATCATTTGAAGCACAAGAGCAAGGAGTTCATTACCTACACACCATTTGTTACTTCTTGGAGAGTGGTGTCTCCTAGATTGGCTAGGTGTCACTTGGGAGCCTCCGACAAGATTGTGGAGTTGAACCAAGGAGTTTGTAAGGGCAAGGAGATCGCCTACTTCGTGAAGATCTACCGCTAGTGAGGCAAGTCCTTTGTGGGCGATGGCCATGGTGGGATAGACAAGGTTGCTTCTTCGTGGACCCTTTGTGGGTGGTTGCTTCTTCGTGGACCCTTCGTGGGTGGAGCCCTCCGTGGACTCGCGCAACCGTTACCCTTTGTGGGTGGAGCCCTCCGTGGACTCGCGCAACCGTTACCCTTTGTGGGTTGAAGTCTCCATCAACGTGGATGTAGGATAGCACCACCTATCCGAACCACGGGAAAAACATCCGTGTCTCCAATTGCGTTTGAATTCTCCAAACCCTTCCCTTTACATTCTTGCAAGTTGCATGCTTTACTTTCCGCTGCCAATATACTCTTTGCATGCTTGCTTGAATTGTGTGATGATTGCTTGACTTGTCCTACAATAGCTAAAATCTGCCAAGAACTAAAATTGGGAAAAGGTTAAGTTTTTATTTGGTCAAGTAGTCTAATCACCCCCCCTCTAGACATACTTTCGATCCTACAAGTGGTATCAGAGCTTTGGTCTCCATTTGCTTTGATCTCCATAGCTTTTGGTGGTCATAGCCTTGGTTTCACAACCTAGGAGAGTATGGCGTCTAGCGAGGGAAATTATCACCGTAGAGGTCCTTACTTTGATGGTACTAATTTTGCTAGTTGGAAGCATAAAATGAAAATGCATATTCTTGGACATAACCCCGCCGTTTGGGCTATTGTGTGTGTTGGTTTGCAAGGTGACTTCTTTGATGGGAAAGAACCAAACCGTGAAGCTACCGCGGATGAGTTGAAGATGTTGCAATACAATGCTCAAGCTTGTGATATTCTCTTCAACGGATTGTGCCCCGAAGAATTCAACAAAATCAGCCGTCTTGAGAATGCAAAGGAAATTTGGGACACTTTGATTGATATGCACGAAGGTACCGACTCCGTCAAGGAATCCAAGTTGGATGTGCTTCAAAGTCAACTTGACAAGTTCAAAATGAAGGATGGTGAAGGTGTCGCTGAAATGTACTCTAGGCTTGCTCTCATCACAAATGAGATTGCCGGCTTAGGAAGTGAAGAGATGACCGATAGATTCATCATCAAGAAGATTCTAAGAGCCTTGGATGGAAAATATGATACCGTGTGCACATTGATCCAAATGATGCCCAATTACAAAGATCTCAAGCCAACGGAGGTGATTGGAAGAATTGTTGCTCATGAGATGTCACTTAAGGATAAAGAGGAACTTCACAACAAATCAAGTGGTGCCTACAAAGCCTCATGTGAAGCCCCTACATCATCAAGTGAGAAACAAAACTTCAATGAAGAATTGAGCTTAATGGTGAAGAACTTCAACAAGTTCTACAAGAGTAGAAGCAAAGATAGAAGCTTCAAGTCAAGGTCCTACAATGACAAAAGATCTTCTAGTCGAGAGCGAAACTGCTACAGTTGTGGAAGACCCGGACA
The DNA here is from genome assembly GCF_018294505.1 of Triticum aestivum. Taxonomy (NCBI): domain Eukaryota; kingdom Viridiplantae; phylum Streptophyta; class Magnoliopsida; order Poales; family Poaceae; genus Triticum; species Triticum aestivum. The sequence goes on from NC_057800.1 coordinate 621,241,845, forward strand.
CTATTCCAATGAGTGTACGGCTCCCTACAAGAGAAGAGAAGATTCTCCAAAAAGAAGAAGCAAAGAATCACCACCAAGAGAGAGAAGGAGTAGAGATGATCGTTATGAACGAAGATACTCACGGAGAAGCAAGGATTCGGAAAGGAAGGAAAAATCATCAAGGAGCTACACAAAACGAAGACATCAAGCTCATGTTGGTGAATGGGTATCCGGCTCCGACTCCGACAGCCACTCCGAGAGAAGTTATCACTCCGACTCCGAAGATACTCAAGATGAAGGTGTTGCCGGTCTAGCACTTGTGTCAACCAACTCCTACGACATATTTGACTCACCAAATGAAGGAATTGGAAGATGCTTCATGGCCAAAGGTCCTAAGGTAACACACCCCGAGTATGTTGATTTCAATAGTGATGAAGATGACTTGTTAGGTGATGATTTGCTTGTTGACAACTCTAGTGATGAATACTATGATGAAACGTCAATTAATCATGCTAATCAAGATAAAACGAATGACAATGATAAGGAGAAGATTGAGGCTCTAACTAAAGAACTAAACACTCTTAAGTTAGCTCATGAAACTATCTTCGAAGATCATCGAGAACTTTTAAGAGCTCATGAGAAATTACGCTTTGAAAAGCTCAATCTTGAGCAAGAGCATGAGTTCTTAAAAGCAATCAATGATGATCTCCGCAAGAAAAGTTCTTCTTACATTGCCAAGCGTTTACTCTTATCCACTTACATGCCTCAAGTCAAGTCTAGTAACAAGAACAAGAAAGATTCTTCCTCTAGCAGTAACAATGATCATGCTAAATCCAATATTGTTGCTTCTAGTAGTTCTCTTGATTCCACTAATGATTCTCTTAGCCAAGTTACACTTGAGCAAGAAAATAGCTTATTGAAGGGAATTATAGAGAAAGGAGTGTACAAAAGCCTTGCCGGGAGTAAGCAATTCGAGGAAATTGTGCGCAAGCAAGGAATGCACCGGAAGAATCAAGGTGTTGGTTTTGAACGAAAGTTCAATGCCAATGGAGTTGAGTGGGAAGAAGATCAATACCCCAAGACAAAGTTTGTTCCTCAACAAGAGAAGTATGATACTTCTTTCAAGGGGACACAAGCTCAAGATGATCTTCCACCACAAGACTACAAGCAAAAAGGCAAGGACAAGCTTCAAGAGGAAATTGATGCATTTGAAGAAGCTCCTAAGACCTTAGTCAAGTGGATTCCCAAGACTACTTCAAGTTCCACTTCATCAAGTACGACTACAACTCCAAGGATTCCCATCAAGATGGTGTGGATCCAAAAGAAGAAGAACTAGAGAGTTCTTGAGGGTGACTCCGCCAACATACTTCACTCTTATCATTTTGGCAAGAACAAGTGCAATCAACTTCCACATCTTGCACTAGTTCAAGGAGTCACAAACCCTCTTGTTGGTAAGACAAGGGACAAGGTAACCTAAAAGTTTTCATGGACATCATCTTGTGTGTGCATCACTCTATGTCTATGGATATCCTTGTTTGTTCCTTGTGGGACTAACCCATGTAGGTATTGAAAGTGCAATTCACTCAAATGGATAGCTCCAAGTGATCTACATCAACATTGAGCATCCACATCTTCAACATCTACATGAAGTCATCATCGACAAAACCCGAGGTTAGTTCATCCCTCTAAGGGGGGATATCACATCTAGGGGGAGCTTTACTCTAAGACTTGAGCTAAAGCAACTCTAAAGATGTGAACACAACAATGCTTTATGTAAAAGTGGTAACCCCACTTGAGCTTAAACGATGAGTATGACCTATGATCAAGTGTTCTCACTTGACTCCTAAGTCAATATACTCATATATAGATGACCTTGTCATCGCAAATTGCTTGATAGATGCTAGAATTGGTTGTGCATGCCTTGTCACATATTTCATTTGCCATCTTATTGTGTGAGCATGCTGGTTGCATATTTTACTCATTCGAGGACATCCACTTGTTGTTTTGATTGTTTGGTTTTATTTCCTTTTGCCAAGTGGATGGACAAGAATGCCTAAGAACCTCCTCTAGCTATCTATGCTTTTCTCGTCTCAAACTCTATTCATGCTACATCACAAAATTTGATCAAGTCAGATTCGAACCACTCTGTGTGAGGAGCGCTCGGAGTCCCCGATTCGTCATAGACTTAAACTTCCAAAACCTCTTTATGATTCTCGGTCTGACCGATACCCCACTTTCGGTCCTACCGAGATCATTAAGTTGATCTAGGTTTTCGATCTCGGTGCAACCGATTTGAACCTTTCGGTCACACCGAGTTGCAACAACTATATACAGTTTTGCATCTCGGTGCCACCGAGTTGTTCCACTCGGTCACACCGACAGGGTCGGGCTATATATAGTCACGGGCAAAAATTTGGAAATTTCTCCGAACCCCTTCGCCCGCGCGATAGCCTGCTCTGCCAACGTGGTCTCTGGATCATCTCCTCGCTGCCAGCTGCCTCCAGTCGCTGGTCTCCGTCGCTGTCAACGGAATTCTACCCCGCCGTTGTCGCCGTAGCGAGTCTCCGCCGAACTAGGGTATGGACTCGATCTTTGTGCTATTCCCCAATCCGATTCTTAGCACATTGTGATCATCATGATTCTTGCCACGATTGAAACACTCCTATCCAGTCAATGCGCTCGTAGATTAGGTTTGATTCGAAAATTTTAGGGTTAGGTTTCCGCCGAAACCATCTCGGACCCACCGAGTTGAAAAACTCGGTCCCACCGATTTGGCTTATGCCATTGCACAAGTGAGACTCGGTCTGACCGAGAATTACTTATCGGTGTGACCGATTTTGGAACTTTGTGAAACCCTAGCAGTCTCAGTGTCACCGAACTGTGTCTCGGTCCAACCGAGTTCACTAGTTTAGGTTCCAAAACTGCTTCGGTATCACCGAGTTTGAAAATCGGTAGATCCGAGATGATTTCAGTGGGAAACTAAAACTAAGTTTTTGGATCATTCTTTTGCAAAAATCTCTGCATTTTGTGATGCTCATCTATTCTACCTCATCTATAAACTGTTCACAGGGTCAGCAGTCAGCTTGTTCATCATGTCAGACCAGAGTGATAGCCAGAACATGTCAGAAGAGTAAGTGCAGATGAGTGAGGGCACTAGTCCCTCAAGTTCTTCAGATGATGGCAGCAGGAGCACTCCTAGCAATTTGCCAAAAGCTGCCACCAGACAGAGGAAGAAGAGAACTTCAGATTCTGAGGATGAAGATTATGTGGCAGAAGAGGAAGCAACTTCAAAGAGAGTTGAGCCAGCTCAAGGCACAAAGCCAGGGATGAAAATCAAAAGGCCAGCAGGCAGGCAGCCTATGTCAAAGGCCAGAGCTTCAACTGAAAAGCCTGCACCCAAAGAGCCAGTTGCTGCTGAAGGAAAGAAAAGGAAGGAAAGGGTCAAGAAGACCGTAGCCAGAGTGCTTGGAAAGGCTTCCATCATGGAAGAGGAAGAGGAAGAAGAGGTTGCTACACCAGCACCTAAGGCACCTAAGCTTATGGGTGATGCTATCAGGACAGGGGCTGCCACATCTAAGCCCAAAGAAGCACCCAAAGCTGCCTCCAAGCCCAAGTCTGCACCAAAGAGAAATACAAGGAGCATACCTGCAACTGAGAAGAACAAGGCCCCAGTGCCTGAAGCTGCAGAAGAAGATGATGAAGAGCAAGTACTCAGAAAACTCAAGCCCAAGATCCCAGACCACAACGATGCTCATCCTGTGGCTGAGGATATGAAGCTCAGGAGAGACTCAGGGCTCAGGAAGTGGAGAGAAGCAGACCCATATGCTTCAAGGAGAAGAACTGCTGTGGATTACAGATTTCACACCAAGGAACAGCAGGACTTCTATGAGACAGTGCTGCTTGATAAGAATCCAATAGTCTGTGATATGAGATGGGTTGACTGGCAATACATCAAGGACAACGAAGAGCACTACCCTGGAGTGCAAGATAGCTTTAGTGCTTGTGGAGTTGCAGACTTTGTTGGGCAGAAGCTCACAAAGTGGAATGAGGAGCTTATCATGCAATTCTACTCCACGGCACACTTTTATCCAGATGGTAGGATAACTTGGATGTCTGAGGGTACGAGGTACCAATCTACAGTTGCTGAATGGGCTCAGCTGATCAATTCCCCTAAAGAGCATGAGGATGACTTGGATATCTATGCCAAGAAGAAGATGGATCATAACTCAATGTCCAATATGTACAAAGAAATTCCAAATGAAGCTCTTGAAACTTTCAAATTTGGCTCAGTGCATTATCTTCTGTCAGGGCTGCCAACTATCAATTGGATCTTGAGGCACACCTTATTGCCCAAATCTGGAGATCACAAGATGATCCGAGGCCATGCAATCAATTTGCTTCATGTATTTGATGTACCTCAGAAATTCAAGGTCATGAGCCTCATAGTAGAGACAATCAAGAGGACAGCAGCAGACCAGAAGAGGAGCTGTGGATATGCCCCACAGATTCAGGAGCTCATCAACTCCAAGATGGGCACAGGCATATACTCATTGGACAAGGAACACCTGCCCATCCGTCCAGATTTTGAGGATAATCAAGTGGTTATGACTGAGAATGAACCATCATCAGCACAAGCACAAGCAAAGAAGGAGAAGGCAAGGAAGGAGAAAGCTGCCAAGATGCCAACTCAAGAGGAGGCATCTGAATATTTCTTGAAAACTAAACAAGAGCAGCTTGGTTACCTAATTGCATCCACCCTGCGGATTGAGAAAGGACTAGCCACCCTAACTCAGAACCAGGCAAGCCTAGAGAGAATCATGGAACAAAAGTTCTATGACTTGGATGTCAAGGTGACAGAGATTCAGACTGCAGTGGAGCAGCTCCAGGATGACATGCAGGAGAGGAGAGGCAAGACTACAACTGATGCCTTTGCCAGAGTGCCACGAGGTCCGAGGTCGTCTGCAGTGCCAGTTGCTGACACCAGAGCCACCACTTCTGCACCAGCTACAGCCTCAGTTCCACCAGCTCCAGCATCTACTTCAGCCCCAACTCCAGCGTCTACTTCAGCGTCTACAGAAGCCTTCGTCCTTGGAGTGATCCGGACTCCACCACCACCTGAAGATCAAGCCTGAGCGTCGATCTAGCACTATGCATTTTCTAGGAACTTTTTGGTAACTTGTTGCCAAAGGGGGAGAAAAATGTATAGATCATAGGCTTCGAGAGAGAGAGTGTTGCTTTTTTCTCTCTTGCTTTATTTGGTGGTTTTTCGAACTTTGTTTGCTTTTGAGTGCTTGAGATACTATGTCATTGCTCGTGAGACATTGATGATCATGTGTTTGATCATAAGCTACACTTAATGTTTGCTTAATGCTATTATCTTATCTATCTTATGTGATCATTCACTATTCTTGGTGATGAGTGCATGTATTTCATTCTTATCATTTTAAGCGCTCCACCAAGATGTATGTGACATGGAAGAGTAACCCATGACTCTAACTCTTTGTGCATTTGCAGTCCAAAGCAAATTTTAAATATGCACAAATTTAGGGGGAGCTCTTACTTGTCACATACTTCTCAAAGCGACGATATATTTCATGCTTATTATCATTTGTCGAAGCTTTGATCTATATGTTGTCATCAATTACCAAAAAGGGGGAGATTGAAAGTGCAACTATCCCTAGGTGGTTTTGGTAATTCATAACAACATATAGCTCATTGAGCTAATGCTATTCCAAGATGATTATTTCAGGAAAGCTCAATGATTGGCATGGCATGGATGTGAAAGTGGAACCCTCAAAATGCTAAGGACAAAGGATTGGCTCAAGCTCAAAAGCTCAAGACTCTTCATTTTATATTTTAGTGATCCAAGATCACATTGAGTCTTTAGGAAAAGCCAATACTATCAAGGAGGGATGAGGTGTTGCTTAATGAGCCTCTTGCTTCATGTGCTTAGTGATATGCTCCAAAACCCTCAACTACTTTCCCATATCCACATATGACCTAAACCCTAAGCCAAACTCGGTCCTACCGATTCTTTCTATCCGGCGCCACCGAGTTTCACTTGTCATAAGCCACTGCCAAACCCTAGCAATTCGGTTCTACCGATAGGGATCTCGGTCTCACCGAGATGGGATTGCAAACTCTCTGTTTCCCTTTCGTAACTTTTCGGTCTCACCGAAAGAGCGGAATCGGTCCCACCGAGATTGCAATGTAAATTCAGTGTTTCCTTTTTGTAACTTTTCGGTCTCACCGAAAGAGCAAATCGGTCCCACCGAGTTTGCCTGACCAACTCTCTGGTTAGCTAATTACCAAATTCGGTCTCACCGAGTTTGTGTAATCGGTCTCACCGAGATTACGTTATGCCCAAACCCTAACCATATCGGTCCTACCGAGTTGCATGTCAGTCCCACCGAAAATCTCTAACGGTCACTAGGTTTACCTTTTCGGTCCGACCGAGTTTGTTGATTCGGTCCCACCGAGATTGGAAAACTGTGTGTAACGGTTGGATTTTGTGTGGAGGCTATATATACCCCTCCACCTCCTCTTCATTCGTGGAGAGAGCCATCAGAACACATACACAATTCCAACTCATATGTTCTGAGAGAGAACCACCTACTCATGTGTTGAGACCAAGATATTCCATTCCTACCATATGAATCTTGATCTCTAGCCTTCCCCAAGTTGCTTTCCACTCAAATCTTCTTTCCACAAAATCCAAATCCTATGAGAGAGAGTTGAGTGTTGGGGAGACTATCATTTGAAGCACAAGAGCAAGGAGTTCATTACCTACACACCATTTGTTACTTCTTGGAGAGTGGTGTCTCCTAGATTGGCTAGGTGTCACTTGGGAGCCTCCGACAAGATTGTGGAGTTGAACCAAGGAGTTTGTAAGGGCAAGGAGATCGCCTACTTCGTGAAGATCTACCGCTAGTGAGGCAAGTCCTTTGTGGGCGATGGCCATGGTGGGATAGACAAGGTTGCTTCTTCGTGGACCCTTTGTGGGTGGTTGCTTCTTCGTGGACCCTTCGTGGGTGGAGCCCTCCGTGGACTCGTGCAACCGTTACCCTTCGTGGGTGGAGCCCTCCGTGGACTCGCGCAACCGTTACCCTTTGTGGGTTGAAGTCTCCATCAACGTGGATGTAGGATAGCACCACCTATCCGAACCACGGGAAAAACATCTGTGTCTCCAATTGCGTTTGATTTCTCCAAACCCTTCCCTTTACATTCTTGCAAGTTGCATGCTTTACTTTCCGCTACCAATATACTCTTTGCATGCTTGCTTCAATTGTGTGATGATTGCTTGACTTGTCCTACAATAGCTAAAATCTGCCAAGAACTAAAATTGGGAAAAGGTTAAGTTTTTATTTGGTCAAGTAGTGTAATCCCCTCCCCCCCTCTAGACATACTTTCAATCTTACACCATGAAGGAGCCCTCGAGCCATAGGACGTTGGCCATCTTGCCCGCCATGGCGCCTCCGCACTCCGCCTGACTGCCGCGCACCACCTTGGGCTTGACGTTGAAGGTCTTGAGCCAGAGGCCGAAATGGGGGCGGATGCGGAGGAAAGCCTTGCACACGACGATAAACGCCGAGATGTTGAGGACGAAGTTCGGGGCCAGATTGTGGAAATCCAGGCCATAGTAAAACATGAGCCCCCGGACAAATGGGTGGAGTGGAAAACCCAGTCTGCGGAGGAAGTGGGGAAGGAATACTACCCTCTCATGGGGCCTTGGGGTGGGGAGAAGCTGCCCCTCTTCGGGAAGTCGGTAGGCGATGTCTTTGGACAAGTATCCGGCCTTCCTTAGGTTTTTGACATGGCCCTCCGTGATGGAGGAGACCATCCACTTGCCTCCCGCTCCGGACATTTCTGGAGAAGGTTGAGGTGGGAAGTGCGGGCTTGGGCGCTGGAGCTCGAGTGCGCAGGAGATGGATAGGCAAAGGAGGAAGAAGGCGTAGGTAAAAAGGTGGATCCTTATCCCCTTATATGGGTGGATGCGGTTGTGCGTCCCCACCAGCCTAGTAAAACTTGCTTGTCTCCCAAGCGCCGTGATAAATGGCACGGTTGGGTTACCCACGTCCGTATTGATGAGACTCTCGTAAAGGGGGTACACGATCTCTGCTTTGACAAGACGTGCTAAGGAAACCGCCTCGCAAAACATGCTGAGGTGGAAAAGTAAAAACGATTCGAGTAAAGGACTTGGCCGTAGTGTGATGACACACTGCGGAATACGTCGGCAGCTTTGATTTGTGTTAATATTATTCTCTCTATGGCGATATGTGGAAGATTATTTTGCAGAGCCGGACACTACTCTTGGTGTTTACAATCTTCTATGAAGGACTTGGAGGAGGAACCCGCCTTGCAATGCCGAAGACAATTTGCGCGCCGGACTCGTCGTCATTGAAGCCTGGTTCAGGGGCAACTGAGGGAGTCCTGGATTAGGGGGTGTTCGGGTAGCCGGACTATACCTTCAGTCGGACTCCTGGACTATGAAGGTACAAGATTGAAGACTCCATCTCGTGTCCGGATGGGACTTTCCTTGGCATGGAAGGCAAGCTTGGCGATACGGATATTCAAGATCTCCTACCATTGTAACCGACTCTATGTAACCCTAACCCTATCTGGTGTCTATATAAACCGGAGGGTTGTAGTCCGTAGGCAATCAACTCCATATACAACAATCATACCATAGGCTAGCTTCTAGGGTTTAGCCTCCTTGATCTCGTGGTAGATCTACTCTTGTACTACCCATATCATCAATATTAATCAAGCAGGACGTAGGGTTTTACCTCCATCAAGAGGGCCCGAACCTGGTAAAACATCATGTTCCCTGCCTCCTGTTACCATCCGGCCTAGACGCATAGTTCGGGACCCACTACCCGAGATCCGCCGGTTTTGACACAGACACTAACCCTTTTACAGGAGATGGAACAAAGCATCCTGATGAGCACTTAATATATGTGGATGAAGTTTGTGGATTATTTAAGCTTGCAGGTATACCCGATGATGTTGCTAAGAAGAAGGTCTTCCCTTTATCTTTGAAGGGAGACGCATTGATATGGTATAGGCTGTGTGATGATATGAGATCATGGGACTATAAAAGATTGAAGCTGGAATTTCATCGAAAGTATTACCCTATGCATCTTGTTCATCATGATCGCAATTATATATATAATTTCTAGCCTCGCGAAGAAGAAAGCATCGCTCAAGCTTGGGGGAGGTTCAATCAATGTTATATTCATGCCCCAATCATGAGCTCTCGAGAGAAATAATTATGCAAAATTTATATGCTCGGCTTTCTGATAACAATCGCACCATGCTTGATACTTCTTGTGCTAGCTCTTTTATGATGAAGACTACTGAATTCAGATGGAATTTATTGGATAGAATTAAACGCAACTCTGAAGATTGGGACCTCGACGAAGGTAAGGAGTCAGGTATGACACCTAAGTTTGATTGTGTTAAATCTTTTATGGACACCGATATTTTCCGTGAGTTTAGCACTAAATATGGACTTGACTCTGAGATAGTAGCTTCTTTCTGTGAATCTTTTGCTACTTATGTTGATCTCCCTAAGGAGAAGTGGTTTAAATATCATCCTCCCATAGAAGTAGAAGTAGTTGCACCTATTAAAGTTGAAGAAAAGACTCTCACTTATAATGATCCTATTGTTCCTACTTCTTATGTTGAGAAACCACCTTTCCCTGTTAGAATAGAGGATCATGCTAAAGTTTCAACTGTTGTTCGTAAAAGCAATATTAGAACTTATACACCTCCTGAGCAAGTTAAAGTAGAACCTAATATTGCTATTGTTAAAGATCTCTTATCTGATAATATTGATGGGCATGTTATTCAGTTCGAAGGTGAAACTGCTAGAATTGCTAAACCTTGTGCTAAAGATAAACATAGACCTGTGGTAGGCATGCCAGTTATTTCTGTTAAAATAGGAGATCATTGTTATCATGGCTTATGTGATATGGGTGCAAGTGCTAGTGTTATACCGCATACCTTATACAAAGAAATTAAGAATGAAATTACACCTGTTGAGTTAGAAGATATTGATGTTACTATTAAACTTGCTAATAGAGATACTATTGCACCAATTGGAATTGTTAGAGATGTTGAAGTCTTGTGTGGGAAAACTAAATATCCTGCTGATTTTCTTGTTCTTACTTCTCCGCAAGATAGCTTTTGTCCCATTATATTTGGTAGACCCTTCTTGAACACTGTTAATGCTAGGATAGATTGCGAAAAGAATGTTGTTACTATCGGCTTGGATGATATGGTTCATGAGTTTAATTTCTCTAAATTTAGTAAACAACATCGTGAGGAAGAATTACCTAGTAAGGATGTAATTATTGGTCTTGCTTATATTGCCGTACCTCCTAGTGATCCTTTAGAACACTATTTGCTAGACCATGAAAATGATATGTTCATGAATGAAAGAAGGGAAATAGATGAAGTATTCTTTAAACAGGAACCTATTCTGCAACATAATTTGCCTGTTGAAATTTTAGGGGATCCACCTCCACCCAAGGGTGATCCCGTGTTTGAGCTCAAACCGTTTCCTGATAATCTTAAATATGCTTATCTTGATGAAAAGAAGATATATCCTGTTATTATTGGAGCTAATATTTTAGAGCATGAAGAAGAAAGATTATTGAAAACCCTGAAGAAGCATCATGCTGCAATTGGATATACTCTTGATGATCTTAAGGGCATTAGTCCCACTCTATGTCAACATAAAATAAATTTGGAAGCAGATGCCAAACCAGTTCGTGATCCTCAACAACGTCTGAATCCTAAGATGAAAGAAGTGGTAAGAAAAGAAATACTAAAGCTTCTGGAGGCAGGTATAATCTATCCCGTTGCTGATAGTGACTGGGTAAGTCCTGTCCATTGTGTCCCTAAGAAGGGAGGTATTACTGTTGTTCCTAATGATAAAGATGAATTGATTCCACAAAGAATTATCACAGGTTATAGGATGGTAATTGATTTCCAAAATTAAATAAAGCTACTAAGAAAGATCATTACCCCTTACCTTTTATTGATCAAATGCTAGAAAGATTATGCAAACATACACACTATTGCTTTCTAGATGGTTATTCTGGTTTCTCTCAAATAATTGTGTCGGTTAGAGATCAATCAAAGACTACTTTTACATGCCCTTTTGGTAATTTTGCTTATAGACGTATGCCTTTTGGTTTATGTAATGCACCTGCTACCTTTCAAAGATGCATGATGGCTATATTCTCTGACTTTTGTGAAAAGACTTGTGAGGTTTTCATGGACGACTTTTCCGTCTATGGTTCCTCTTTTGATGATTGCTTGAGCAATCTTGATCGAGTTTTGCAGAGATGTGAAGAAACTAATCTTGTCTTGAATTGGGAAAAGTGTCACTTTATGGTTAATGAAGGTATTGTCTTGGGGCACAAAGTTTCTGAAAGAGGTATTGAAGTTGATAAAGCCAAGGTTGATGCTATTGAAAAGATGCCATGTCCCAAGGACATCAAAGGTATAAGAAGTTTCCTTGGTCACGTTGGATTTTATAGGAGGTTCATTAAGGACTTCTCAAAAATTTCTCGGCCTCTGACTAATTTATTGCAAAAAGATATACCATTTGTCTTTGATGATGATTGTGTAGAAGCATTTGAAATACTTAAGAAAGCATTAGTCACTGCACCTGTTGTTCAGCCACCTGATTGGAACCTACCCTTTGAAATTATGTGTGATGCTAGTGATTATGCTGTAGGTGCTGTTCTAGGGCAAAGAGTTGATAAGAAATTAAATGTTATTCATTATGCTAGTAAGACTGTAGACAATGCTCAAAGAAATTATGCTACTACTGAAAAGGAGCTTTTAGCAGTTGTATTTGCTTGTGATAAGTTCAGATCTTATATTGTTTATTCTAAAGTAACTATTCAAACTGATCATGCTGCTATTAAATACCTTATGGAAAAGAAAGATGCTAAGCCTAGACTTATTAGATGGGTTATCTTGCTACAAGAATTTGATTTGCATATTGTTGATAGAAAGGGAGCAGAGAACCCCGTTGCAGACAACTTGTCTAGGTTAGAAAATATTCTTGATGACCCACTACCTATTAATGATAACTTTCCTGATGAACAATTAAATGTTATAAGTACTTCTCGTAGTACTCCATGGTATGCTGATTATGCTAATTATATTGTCGCTAAATTTATACCACCTAGCTTCACATACCAGCAAAAGAAAAAGTTTTTCTATGATTTGAGACTTTACTTTTGGGATGACCCACATCTTTATAAAGAAGGAGTAGATGGTGTTATTAGACGTTGTGTACCTGAGCATGAACAGGAATAGATCCTACGCAAGTGTCATTCCGAGTCTTATGGAGGACACCACGCTGGAGATAGAACTGCACATGAGGTATTGCAATCTGGTTTTTATTGGCCTACTCTCTTCAAGGATGCCCGTAAGTTTGTCTTGTCTTGTGATGAATGTCAAAGAATTGGTAATATTAGTAGACGTCAAGAAATGCCTATGAATTATTCACTTGTTATTGAACCGTTTGATGTTTGGGGCTTTGATTATATTGGACCTTTTCCTGCCTCTAATGGATACACACATATTTTAGTTACTGTTGATTACGTTACTAAGTGGGTAGAAGCTATTCCAACTAGTAGTGCTGATCATAACACTTCTATTAAAATGCTTAAGGAAGTTATTTTCCCGAGGTTTGGAGTCCCTAGATATTTAATGACTCATGGTGGTTCACACTTTATTCATGGTGCTTTCCGTAAAATGCTTGCTAAATATGATGTTAATCATAAAATTGCATCTCCTTATCACCCATAGTCTAGTGGTCAAGTAGAGTTGAGCAATAGAGAGCTCAAATTAATTTTGCAAAAGATTGTTAATAGGTCTAGAAATAATTGGTCCAAAAAACTTGATGATGCATTATGGGCTTATAGAACTGCATATAAAAATCCTATGGGTATGTCTCCGTATAAAATGGTCTATGGAAAAGCATGTCACTTACCTCTCGAACTAGAACATAAGGCATATTGGGCAATTAAAGAGCTTAATTATGATTTTAAACTTGTCGGTGAGAAGAGGTTATTTGATATTAGCTCACTTGATGAATGGAGAACCCAAGCTTACGAAAATGCCAAGTTGTTTAAAGAAAAAGTTAAAAGATGGCATGACAAAAGGATGCAAAAGCATGAGTTTATTGTAAGTGATTATGTATTGCTATACAACTCTCGTTTAAGATTCTTTGCTGGCAAACTTCTCTCTAAATGGGAAGGCCCCTATGTTATCGAAGAGGTCTATCATTCCGGTGCCATAAAGATTAACAACTTCGAGGGCACAAATCCGAAAGTGGTAAACAGTCAACGAATCAAACATTATATCTCACGTAATCCCATAGATGTTGAAACCAATATTATTGAAACCATAACCCCGGAGGAATACAGAAGAGACACTTTCCGGAACATTTCAGACTCCGAAAAGGAATAGGTATGTGGTACGGTAAGCAAACCGACTCCAAAACAATTTTTAAGGCAATATTTCTCCGTTTTGGAATATTTAGAAAAATAGAAAAATAAGTAGCAGTCCGGGAAGGACACGAGGGCCCCACGAGGGTGGTGGGAACGCCCTACCCCCCTGGGCGCGCCCCCTACCTTGTGAGCACCTCTGTGCCTTCCGGACTCTGTTTTCCTGCACGTTACGTATTTTTGTCGGTATAAATTCATTATATATTCTCCCGAAGGTTTTGACTCCCATATCACGCAAATCTCCTCTGTTTTTGTTTTCGAGCTATTGCTGCTGCAGATTAGAACAAGATGTCTTCTCAAGAGTCAATCAGGGAGAGCCGGGTATCTAATCTTGAAGGAAATATCCCCTAGAGGCAATAATAAAGTTATTATTTATTTCCTTATATCATGATAATGTTTATTATTCATGCTAGAATTGTATTAACCAGAAACATAATACATGTGTGAATACATAGACAAACATAGTGTCACTAGTATGCCTCTACTTGACTAGCTCGTTGATCAAAGATGGTTATGTTTCCTAACCATAGACATGAGCTATCATTTGATTAACGGGATCACATCATTAGGAGAATGATGTGATTGACTTGACCCTTTTCGTTAGCTTAGCACTTGATCGTTTAGTTTGTTCCTATTGCTTTCTTCATGACTTATACATGTTCCTATGACTATGAGATTATGCAACTCCCGTTTACTGGAGGAACACTTTGTGTGCTACCAAACGTCACAACTTAACTGGGTGATTATAAAGGTGCTCTACAGGTGTCTCCGAAGATACTTGTTGGGTTGGCGTATTTCGAGATTAGGATTTGTCACTCCGATTGTCGGAGAGGTATCTCTGGGCCCTCTCGGTAATGCACATCACATAAGCCTTGCAAGAATTGCAACTAATAAGTTAGTTGTGGGATGATGTATTACGGAACGAGTAAAGAGACTTGCCGGTAACGAGATTGAACTAGGTATTCAGATACTGACGATCAAATCTCGGGCAAGTAACATACCGATGACAAAGGGAACAACATATGTTGTTATGCGGTCTGACCGATAAAAGATCTTCGTAGAATATGTGGGAGCCAATATGAGCATCCAGGTTCCGCTATTGGTTATTGACCGGAGACATGTCTCGGTCATGTCTACATTGTTCTCGAACCCGTAGGGTCCGCACGCTTAACGTTACGATGACAGTTTCATTATGAGTTTATATATTTTGATGTACCGAAGGTTGTTCGGAGTCCCGGATATGATCACGGACATGACGAGGAGTCTCGAAATGGTCGAGACATAAAGATCGATATATTGGACGGCTATATTCAGACACCGGAAGCGTTTCGGGTGATTTCGGAGAAAACCGGAGTGCCGGAAGGGTTACCGGAACCCCCCGGGGAAGTATTGGGCCTTAGTGGGCCTGAGGGAAGAGAGAGGGCAGCAGCCCAGAAGGTGGCGCGCCCCCTTCCATGGGAGGTCCGAATTGGACTAGGGGAGGGGGCGCGGCCCCTCTTTCCCTCTCCCTCTCCCTCTCCCTCTCTTTCCTTCCCCCTTCCCTCTTCCTAGTTGGACTAGGAAAGGGGAGTCCTACTCCTACTAGGAGGAGGACTTCCCCCTCCTTGGTGCGCCTCAAGGGCCGACCGGCCTCCCCCCTTTCTCCTTTATATACAGGGGCAGGGGGGAACCTCTAGACACACAAGTTGATCTTCGTGATCGTTCTCTTAGCCGTGTGCGGTGCCCCCCTCCACCATAATCCTCGATAATATTGTAGCGGTGCTTAGGCGAAGCCCTGCGACGGTAGAACATTAAGATCGTCACCACGCCGTCGTGCTGACGGAACTCTTCCCTGGCACTTTGCTGGTTCGGAGTCCGGGGATCGTCGTCGAGCTGAATGTGTGCTAGAACTCAGAGGTGCCGTAGTTTCGGTGCTTGATCGGTCAGACCGTGAAGACGTACAACTACATCAACCGCGCTGTGCTAACGCTTCCACTTCCGGTCTACGAGGGTACGTAGACAACACTCTCCCCTCTCGTTGCTATGCATCACCATGATCTTGCGTGTGCGTAGGATTTTTTTTGAAATTACTACGTTCCCCAACAGTGGCATCCGAGCCTAGGTTTTATGCGTTGATGTTGTGCACGAGTAGAACACAAGTGGGTTGTGGGCGATATAAGTCATACTGCTTACCAGCATGTCATATTTTGGTTTGGCGGTATTGTTGGATGAAGCGGCCCGGACCGACATTACGCGTACGCTTACGCGAGACTGGTTCTACCGACGTGCTTTGCACACAGGTGACTGGCGGGTGTCAGTTTCTCCAACTTTAGTTGAACCGAGTGTGGCTACACCCGGTCCTTGCGAAGGTTAAAACAACACCAACTTGACAAACTATCGTTGTGGTTTTGATGCGTAGGTAAGAACGGTTCTTGCTCAGCCCGTAGCAGCCACGTAAAACTTGCAACAACAAAGTAGAGGACGTCTAACTTGTTTTTGCATGGCATGTTGTGATGTGATATGGTCAATACATGATGCTAAATTTTATTGTATGAGATGATCATGTTTTCTAACCGAGTTATCGGCAACTGGCAGGAGCCATATGGTTGTCGCTTTATTGTATGCAATGCAATTGCGCTGTAATGCTTTACTTTGTCACTAAGCGGTAGCGATAGTTGTGGAAGCATAAGATTGGCGAGATGACAATGATGCTACGATGGTGATCAAGGTGTCGCGCCGGTGACGATGGTGATCATGACGGTGTTTCGAAGATGGAGATCACAAGCACAAGATGATGATGGCCATATCATATCACTTATATTGATTGCATGTGATGTTTATCTTCTATGCATCTTATCTTGCTTTGATTGACGGTAGCATTATAAGATGATCCCTCACTAAATTATCAAGGTATAAGTGTTCTCCCTGAGTATGCACCGTTGCGAAAGTTCTTCGTGCTGAGACACCACGTGATGATCGGGTGTGATAGGCTCTACGTTCAAATACAACGGGTGCAAAACAGTTGCACACGCGGAATACTCAGGTTTAACTTGACGAGCCTAGCATATAACAGATATGGCCTCGGAACACGGAGACCGAAAGGTCGAGCGTGAATCATATAGTTGATATGATCAACATATTGATGTTCACCATTGATACTACTCCATCTCACGTGATGATCGGACATGGTTTAGTTGATTTGGATCACGTGATCACTTAGAGGATTAGAGGGATATCTTTCTAAGTGGGAGTTCTTAAGTAATATGATTAATTGAACTTAAATTTATCATGAACTTAGTACCTAATAGTATCTTGCTTGTCTATGTTTGATTGTAGATAGATGGCTCGTGCTGTTGTTCCGTTGAATTTTAATGCGTTCCTTGAGAAAGCAAAGTTGAAAGATGATGGTAGCAATTACACGGACTGGGTCTGTAACTTGAGGATTATCCTCATTGCTGCACAGAAGAATTACATCCTAGAAGCACCGCTAGGTGCCAAGCCTGCTGCAGGAGCAACACCAGATGTTATGAACGTCTAGCAGAGCAAAGCTGATGACTACTCGATAGTTCAGTGTTCCATGCTTTACGGCTTAGAACCGGGTCTTCAACAACATTTTGAACGTCATGGAGCATATGAGATGTTCCAGGAGTTGAAGTTAATATTTCAAGCAAATGCCCGGATTGAGAGATATGAAGTCTCCAATAAGTTCTATAGCTGCAAGATGGAGGAGAATAGTTCTGTCAGTGAACATATACTCAAAATGTCTGGGTATCATAATCACTTGACTCAACTGGGGGTTAATCTTCCTGTTGATAGTGTCATTGACAGAGTTCTTCAATCACTGCCACCAAGCTACAAAAGCTTCATGATGAACTATAATATGCAAGGGATGAATAATACTATTCCCGAGCTCTTCACAATGCTAAAAGCCATGGAGGTAGAAATCAAGTAGGAGCATCAAGTGTTGATGGTCAATAAGACCACCAGTTTCAAGAAAAAGGGCAAAGGGAAGAAGAAAGGGAACTTCAAGAAGAACAGCAAACAAGTTGCTGCTCAGGAGAAGAAACCCAAGTCTGGACCTAAGCCTGAAACTGAGTGCTTCTACTGCAAGCAGACTGGTCACTGGAAGCAGAACTGCCCCAAGTATTTTGCGGATAAGAAGGATGGCAATGTGAACAAAGGTATATGTGATATACATGTTATTGATGTGTACCTTACTAATGCTCGCAGTAGCACCTGGGTATTTGATACTAGTTCTGTTGCTAACATTTGCAACTCGAAACAGGGGCTACGGATCAAGCGAAGATTGGCTAAGGACGAGGTGACGATGCACGTGGGAAATGGTTCCAAAGTCGATGTGATCGCGGTCGGCACGCTACCTCTACGTCTACCTTCGGGATTAGTATTAGACCTAAATAATTGTTATTTGGTGCCAGCGTTGAGCATGAACATTATATCTGGATCTTGTTTGATGCGAGACGGTTATTCATTTAAATCAGAGAATAATGGTTGTTCTATTTATATGAGTAATATCTTTTATGGTCATGCACCCTTGAAGAGTGGTCTATTTTTGATGAATCTCGATAGTAGTGATACACATATTCATAATCTTGAAATCAAAAGATGCAGAGTTGATAATGATAGTGCAACTTATTTGTGGCACTGCCGTTTAGGTCATATCGGTATAAAGCGCATGAAGAAACTCCATACTAATGGACTTTTGGAACCACTCGATTATGAATCACTTGGTACTTGCGAACCGTGCCTCATGGGTAAGATGACTAAAACGCCGTTCTCCGGTACTATGGAGAGATCAATGGATTTGTTGGAAATCATGCATACAGATGTATGTGGTCCAATGAATGTTGAGGCTCGTGGCGGATATCATTATTTTCTCACCTTCACAGATGATTTAAGCAGATATGGGTATATCTACTTAATGAAACATAAGTCTGAAACATTTGAAAAGTTCAAAGAATTTCAGAGTGAAGTTGAAAACCATCGTAACAAGAAAATAAAGTTTCTACGATCTGATCGTGGAGGAGAATATTTGAGTTACGAGTTTGGTCTACATTTGAAACAATGCGGAATAGTTTCGCAACTCACGCCACCCGGAACACCACAGCGTAATGGTGTGTCCGAACGACGTAATCGTACTTTACTTGATATAGTGCGATCTATGATGTCTCTTACAGATTTACCGCTATCGTTTTGGGGTTATGCTTTAGAGACAGCTACATTCACGTTAAATAGGACACCAACGAAATCCGTTGAGACGACACCTTATGAACTGTGGTTTGGCACGAAACCAAAGTTGTCGTTTCTGAAAGTTTGGGGCTGCGATGCTTATGTGAAAAAGCTTCAACTGATAAGCTCGAATCCAAATCGGAGAAATGTGTCTTCATAGGATACCCAAAGGAGACTATTGGGTACACCTTCTATCACAAATCCGAAGGCAAGACTTTTGTTGCCAAATTCGGAGTTTTTCTAGAGAAGGAGTTTCTCTCGAAAGAAGTGAGTGGGAGGAAAGTAGAACTTGATGAGGTAACTATACCTGCTCCTTTATTGGAAAGTAGTACATCACAGAAACCGGTTTCTGTGACACCTACACCAATTAGTGAGGAAGCTAATGATGATGATCATGAAACTTCAGAACAAGTTACTACTGAACCTCGTAGATCAACTAGAGTAAGATCCGCACCAGAGTGGTACGGTAATCCTGTTCTGGAAGTCATGCTACTAGATCATGATGAACCTACGAACTATGAAGAAGCGATGGTGAGCCCAGATTCCGCAAAATGGCTTGAAGCCATGAAATCTGAGATGGGATCCATGTATGAGAACAAAGTATGGACTTTGGTTGACTTGGCCAATGATCGGCAAGCAATTGAGAATAAATGGATCTTCAAGAAGAAGACTGACACTGATGGTAATGTTACTGTCTACAAAGCTCGACTTGTCGCAAAAGGTTTTCGACAAGTTCAAGGGATTGACTACAATGAGACCTTCTCACCCGTAGTGATGCTTAAGTCTGTCCGAATCATGTTAGCAATTGCCGCATTTTATGATTATGAAATTTGGCAGATGGATGTCAAAACTGCATTCCTGAATGGATTTCTGGAAGAAGAGTTGTATATGATGCAGCCAGAAGGTTTTGTCGATCCAAAGGGAGCTAACAAAGTGTGCAAGCTCCAGCGATCCATTTATGGACTGGTGCAAGCCTCTCGGAGTTGGAATAAACGCCTTGATAGTGTGATCAAAGCATTTGGTTTTATATAGACTTTTGGAGAAGCCTGTAATAACAAGAAAGTGAGTGGGAGCTCTGTAGCATTTCTGATATTATATGTGGATGACATATTGCTAATCGGAAATGATATAGAATTTCTGAATAGCATAAAGGGATACTTGAATAAGAGTTTTTCAATGAAAGACCTCGGTGAAGCTGCTTACATATTGGGCATTAAGATCTATAGAGATAGAACAAGATGCTTAATTGGACTTTCACAAAGCACATACCTTGACAAGGTTTTGAAGAAGTTCAAAATGGATCAAGCAAAGAAAGGGTTCTTGCCTGTGTTACAAGGTGTGAAATTGAGTAAGACTCAATGTCCGACCACCGCAGAAGATAGAGAGAAAATGAAAGATGTTCCCTATGCTTCAGCCATAGGCTCTATCATGTATGCAATGCTGTGTACCAGACCTGATGTGTGCCTTGCTATAAGTCTAGCAGGGAGGTACCAAAGTAATCCAGGAGTGGATCACTGGACAACGGTCAAGAACATCCTGAAATACCTGAAAAGGACTAAGGATATGTTTCTCATATATGGAGGTGACAAACAGCTCATCGTAAATGGTTACGTTGATGCAAGCTTTGACACTGATCCGGACGATTCTAAATCGCAAACCGGATACGTGTTTTTACTGAACGGTGGAGTTGTCAGTTGGTGCAGTTCTAAACAAAGCATCGTGGTGGGATCTACATGTGAAGCAGAGTACATAGCTGCTTCAGAAGCAGCAAATGAAGGAGTCTGGATGAAGGAGTTCATATCTGATCTAGGTGTCATACCTAGTGCATCGGGTCCAATGAAAATCTTTTGTGACAATACTGGTGCAATTGCCTTGGCAAAGGAATCCAGATTTCACAAGAGAACCAAGCACATCAAGAGACACTTCAATTCCATTCGGGATTTAGTCCAAGTGGGAGACATAGAAATTTGCAAGATACATACGGATCTGAATGTTGCAGACCCGCTGACTAAGCCTCTTCCACGAGCAAAACATGATCAGCACCAAGGCTCCATGGGTGTTAGAATCATTACTATGTAATCTAGATTATTGACTCTAGTGCAAGTGGGAGACTGAAGGAAATATGCCCTAGAGGCAATAATAAAGTTATTATTTATTTCCTTATATCATGATAAATGTTTATTATTCATGCTAGAATTGTATTAACCGGAAACATAATACATGTGTGAATACATAGACAAACATAGTGTCACTAGTATGCCTCTACTTGACTAGCTCGTTGATCAAAGATGGTTATGTTTCCTAACCATAGACATGAGTTGTCATTTTATTAACGGGATCACATCATTAGGAGAATGATGTGATTGACTTGGCCCTTTTCGTTAGCTTAGCACTTGATCGTTTAGTTTGTTGCTATTGCTTTCTTCATGACTTATACATGTCCCTATGACTATGAGATTATGCAACTCCCGTTTACCGGAGGAACACTTTGTGTGCTACCAAACATCACAACGTAACTGGGTGATTATAAAGGTGCTCTACAGGTGTCTCTGAAGGTACTTGTTGGGTTGGCGTATTTCGAGATTAGATTTGTCACTCCGATTGTCGGAGAGGTATCTCTGGGCCCTCTCGGTAATGCACATCACATAAGCCTTGCAACTAATAAGTTAGTTGCGGGATGATGTATTATGGAACGAGTAAAGAGACTTGCCGGTAATGAGATTGAACTAGGTATTGAGATACCGATGATCAAATCTCGGGCAAGTAACATACCGATGACAAAGGGAACAACGTATGTTGTTATGCGGTCTGACCGATAAAAGATCTTCGTAGAATATGTGGGAGCCAATATGAGCATCCAGGTTCTGCTATTGGTTATTGACCGGAGACATGTCTCGGTCATGTCTACATTGTTCTCTAACCCGTAGGGTCCGCACGGTTAACGTTACGATGACAGTTTCATTATGAGTTTATATATTTTGATGTACCGAAGGTTGTTCGGAGTCCCGGATATGATCACGGACATGACGAGGAGTCTCAAAATGGTCGAGACATGAAGATCGATATATTGGACGGCTATATTCGGACACCGGAAGCGTTTCGGGTGATTTTGGAGAAAACCGGAGTGCCGGAAGGGTTACCGGAACCCCCCGGGGAAGTATTGGGCCTTAGTGGGCCTGAGGGAAGCGAGAGGGCAGCAGCCCAGGAGGTGGCGCGCCCCCTCCCACGGGGAGTCCGAATGGACTAGGGGAGGGGGGCGCGGCCCCTCTTTCCCTCTCCCTCTCCCTCTCTTTCCTTCCCCCTTCCCTCTTCCTAGTTGGACTAGGAAAGGGGAGTCCTACTCCTACTAGGAGGAGGACTCCCCCCTCCTTGGTGCACCTCAAGGGCCGACCGGCCTCCCCCCTTTCTCCTTTATATACAGGGGCAGGGGGGCACCTCTAGACACACAAGTTGATCTTCGTGATCGTTCTCTTAGTCGTGTGCGGTGCCCCCCTCCACCATAATCCTCGATAATTTTGTAGCGGTGCTTAGGCGAAGCCCTGCGACGGTAGAACATCAAGATCGTCACTACGCCGTCGTGCTGACGGAACTCTTCCCCGACACTTTGCTGGATCAGAGTCCGGGGATCGTCATCGAGCTGAACGTGTGCTAGAACTCGGAGGTGTCGTAGTTTCGGTGCTTGATCGGTCGGGCCGTGAAGACGTACGACTACATCAACCGCATTGTGCTAACGCTTCCGCTTCCGGTCTACGAGGGTACGTAGACAACACTCTCCCCTCTCGTTGCTATGCATCACCATGATCTTGCGTGTGCGTAGGATTTTTTTTGAAATTACTACGTTCCCCAACAAATCCGGCACCGGAACCAAGGGCAAACAGCGACGCTGACCACTTTGGGCCAGCAACGGAGGAAGAGATGGAGGCTGACTTGATGAGAGTAGATGCCATGGAGGATGAAGAAGTTACCTCTCGCCTCCGAGCTAGGTTCACGATGGGGGAACTACAGAGCTCAGCTATTCCAAATTCGGTTATCCCTTCTAATGTTAGATTTCTTTCTTATGAAAATATGAAGAGGAGTGTCACTTGTTCTCCCGCAGCTATGCAACACCCTTGGGTGCAAGGAGCTTTAGCTGTCACAGCAAAGCTTCATAAGGAAATAATGGACCTCAAACAGCAAGTCAATAAGCTCGAGGAGGAGAACCGCATCCTGAGGGGAATCATCGCCAAGAATATTACACCGACAACAAAGAAGGAGACATAATCACATGGGTATGGGAACTCCCCTTGGCAACTGCCAAGCTTGGGGGAGGTGCCCCGGTATCGTATCACAATCACAACTCCTATCTTTACCGTTTTTCTTAGTTTGATCCTATTAGTAGTATCTTGATCTAGTAGAATAAAGTTTATGGCATGATCTAGTTTTGAGTTTTGCTTTATGATCTCCCTTTGTAATCGAGTCCGTGAGCTATATATAATAAAGATTAGTGTTGAGGCAAGGGCTTGATTATTTTGCCATGATCTTGGATGAATAAAAGAAAGAGAAAAAGAATAAAAAGAAACAAAGAGTTCATATTGATCTTATTGAGAGTAATGACTTCACATAGAAAGAGTATGATGATTACAAGTTGTTGGGAGTTGGCAGACATAGCTTTGGTCATTGTTGCAATTAATAGGAAGTAATAAGGAAAGAGAGGTTTTCACATATAGATATATTATCATTGACATCTTTTATGATTGGGAGCACTCATTAAAATATGACATGCTAAAGAGTTGATGTTGGACAAGGAAGACAACGTAATGAGTTATGTCTTTCTTATATCTGAGATAAAGTATGTTGTCATGGATCCTCTAACTTGTTGAGCTTGCCTTTCCCCCTCATGCTAGCCAAATTCTCAGCACCAAGTAGAAATACTACTTGTGCTTCCAAAATCCCTAAACCAGTTTTGCCATGAGAGTCCACCATATCTACCTATGGATTGAGTAAGATCCTTCAAGTAAGTTGTCATCGGTGCAAAGCAATAAAAATTGCTCTAAATATGTATGATTGATTGGTGTGGGAGAAATAAGCTTTATACGATCTTGTGATGTGGAAGTAATAAAAGCGACGGACTGCATAATAAAGGTTCATATCACAAGGGGCAATATAAAGTGATGTTCTTTCGCATTGAGATTTTATATATCCAACCATAAAAGCGCATGGCAACCTCTGCTTCCCTCTGCGAAGGGCCTATCCTTTATTATTATCTTCTACCTTATGCAAGAGTCATGGTGATCTTCACCTTTTCTTTTTTATTTTATCCTTTGGCGAGCTCAGCATGTTGGAAAGAACATGATATATATATCTAATTGGATGTAAGGGAGCATGAACCATTATTGTTGACATTACCCTTGAGGTAAAATGTTGTGGGGCAAAACCACAAGCCCCTATCTTTCTCTGTGTCCGATTAAAACTCCGTAACCACAAGTATTGCGTGAGTGTTAGCAATTATGGAGGACTAAATGATAGTTGAGTATGTGGACTTGCTTTTTAGCTCTGACATAGACTCTTTCCGATGTTATGATAAATTGCAATTACTTCAATGACTGAGATTATAGTTTGTCGGAGCCCAATAAGGTTTATGATTTATACTTTTGCATTGTGAATAGATCATCACTTGAACATAAGTAATCATATGACAAAATCTATATATGTTGCTATTATGAGAATAATCATGATGCCTTCATGTCTGTATTTTATTTTTATCGACGCCTCTACCTATAAACATGAGGATATATTTATTGTTATCAGCTTTTTGCTTGAGGACAAGCGAGGTCAAAGCTTGGGGGAGTTGATACGTCCATTTTGCATCATGCTTTTATATCGATATTTATCGCATTATGGACTGTTATTTCACTTTATGTCACAATACTTATGGCTATTCTCTCTTATTTTACAAGGTTTACATAAGGAGGGAGAATGCCGGTAGCTGGAATTCTGGGCTGGAAAAGGAGAAAATATTAGAGACCTATTCTGCGCAACTCCAAAAGTCCTGAAACTCCATGGAACATCTTAAAACAAATAAAGAAAAATCCTCGCCAAAGATGAAGGCCAGGGGGGCTCACACCCTGCTCACGAGGGTGGGGGGTGCCCCCCCTAAGGGCGCGCCCCCTACCTCATGGGCCCCCTGGTGGCTCTCCGACGCCCATTTTCTCCTATATGAAGTCTTTCGATGAGAAAAAATAAAAAGGAACTTTTCGGGATGAGGCTCCACCGCCACGAGGCGAAACCTTGGCGGATCCAATCTAGAGCTCCGGCAGAGCTGTTCTGCCGGGGATACTTCCCTCCAGGAGGGGGAAATCATCACCATCGTCATCACCAACGCTCCTCTCATCGGGAGATGGCAATCTCCATCAACATCTTCACCAGCACCATCTCATCTCCAAACCCTAGTTCATCTCTTGTATCTAATTCTTGTCTCAAAGTCCAGGATTGGTGCTAGTAGGTTGCTAGTAGTGTTGATTACTCCTTGTAGTTGATGCTAGTTGGTTTATTTGGTGGAAGATCATATGTTCAGATCCTATATGCATATTATTACCCCTTTGATTATGAACATGAATATGCTTTGTGAGTAATTATGTTCGTTCCTGAGGACAAGGGAGAAGTCTTGCTATGAGTAGTCATGTGAATTTGGTATTCGTTTGATATTTTGATAAGATGTATGTTGTCTAGCCTCTAGTGGTGTTATGTGAACATCGACTACATAACACTTCACCATTATTTGGGCCTAGAGGAAGGCATTGGGAAGTAATAAGTAGATGATGGGTTGCTAGAGTGACAGAAGCTTAAACCCTAGTTTATGCGTTGCTTCATAAGGGGCTGATTTGGATCCATATGTTTCATGCTATGGTTAGGTTTACCTTAATACTTTTGTTGTAGTTGTAGATGCTTGCAATAGAGGTTAATCATAAGTGGGATGCTTGTTCAAGTAAGAACAACACCCAAGCGCCGGTCCACCCACATATCAATTTATCAAAGTATCGAACGCGAATCATATGAACGTGATGAAAACTAGCTTGACGATATTCCCATGTGTCCTCGGGAGCGCTTTTCCTACTATAAGAGTTTGTTCCGGCTTGTCCTTTGCTACAAAAGGATTGGGCCACCTTGCTGCACTTTATTTACTTTTGTTACTTGTTGCTCGTTACAATCTATCTTATCACAAAACTATCTGTTACCACTTATTTCAGTACTTGTAGAGAATACCTTGCTGAAAACCGCTTATCATTTCCTTCTGCTCCTCGTTGGGTTCGACACTCTTACTTATCGAAAGGACTACGATAGATCCCCTATACTTGTGGGTCATCACTTCCCGCTTTGTTATTTTTCTATTTCAGGACTTTAATCTCTGGAAACCCTGTCCGGCAGCATGATTGCCGAACACATGATGCAGCAACCAAGGAGGCAGAAAGCTACGTCACACCACGGAACTCCCAGGTGGATTACGATAACAAGTGAAATATTTGCTTTAATACTATTCCTCAGCTTGCCCTTGGAAGGGACATAGTCCTACCTTTTTCTTATCGCACTATCTGTATCATTCTGCTTTAACGCATATTTTTGAATAAACAATGCATAGCATTAAGACTATTATTGCATTCTTCTTTTTTTTATATGTGCTCATTAGTGACGCCTTGCAACCATAAACTTTGGTACGGCCAATACACCAGGGGCTTAAGTACCCCACAATATGGTGTGAGAAGTCCAAACACTTTCACAAGTGCGGCACCCCGAACTTATAACATTATATGCATCAGCTCTGAATCATGTCTTTGGTCAAATGTTGGGTTTGCCCGGCTCCTATGTTTTGGTACCTTACGTTCCGCTCTATCGGCTAAGGTAGCACTAGGAGAACTACTGCGATTTTGCCCCAGTTCTGTTGGGCTAAGCACCTCAGTAGAGAAAGCTAAAACTGACTGTCATGATAAGGCGAGAGATTGGTCGCTGTTCGGCGAGGTTTTGAGTCCCTAAAGACTTATGCCGCTTAGAGCGAGGAGCCGGTCCTGTCCGGCTTAACGGCATGTATCGCGCCTCGAATTCGGCCTTCTGAATACCAGGGGCTTCGCCGAAATTTAAAATTACAGAATTCTATGGCTAAGTGAGAATGATAAAGCATTATTACTCTGGTTGCCTTGTTCGTTGTGCTGAGCACCTCCCTCGAAGGACCCAAAAATGGGAACAAGAGTGCTTAGGTTTATCCCGAACACCCCAGCACTCGCGGCATGGGGGCAGAAGCCGAGGACTATCCATCTCTTAGATTGGATAAATAACCAAACAAAAGGTAATATTTTAAATTCAAACAAGCGTTGCATAGCGCATATGAAACAAGTTTTCACCATACAGGATCACACAAGCAAGTTTACTCAAATATTACATCCTTTGGACATTCGTCCGCTACAAGACGGGCACCCTTCAGGACACCCTCATAATAAATTTCGGGGGTGCGATGCTCCTTGCCCTATGGCGGTCCTTCCTTGATCAGCTTCACGACGTCTAGCTTGGCCCATTGCACCTTCACACGGGTGAAAGCCTGGCGTGCACCTTCGATGCAGACGGACCGCTTGACGACTTCCAGCCGTGGGCAACCATCCACAAGCCGCCTCACTAGGCCGAAGTAGTTGTTCGGAAGGGCGTCGCTAGGCCACAGCCGGACTATAAGGCCCTTCATGGCCTATTTGGCCGCCTTGTGTAGCTCGACCAGCTGCTTTAGCTGGTCGCTCAGAGGCATCGGGTGTTCGGTCACAGTATACTAAGACTAGAACAGCTTCTCCATTGAGCTTCCCTCCTCAGCTTGGTAAAACTGTGCGGCATCCGAGATGCTACGGGGCAAATCTGCGAATGCTCCTGGAGAGCTTCGGATTCGGGTAAGTAATAGGTAATTTACTCTCACATGCTTGCTTTGCATATAGAATGCCTTACCCGCCGCTATTTTCTTCATCGCGTCAATCTCCTGGAGAGCCTTTTGGGCTTCGGCCTTGGCACTCTTTGCGCTCTCGAGGGCCGCGGCAAGCTCAGACTCTCGCGTCTTCAAGTCAAGCTCCAACGCCTCGTGCTTCGTCATAAGAGCCTGGAGCTCTTGCTGCACCTCACCCACCCGAGCCTCTTGCCTTTCCCGCTCGGTGCGCTCCTTGGCCGCTTTATCTTCGGCCTCGGACAACGCTTGCTTTAGGGTCGCCACTTCGGTCGTGGCCCCTGGCAAATTCACGATGATCCTGTCATTTTGCAATCGCGTTCTTTTATATATACATATCTATAGACAGGGTATTACTTACCCTTGTTCTCCTCGAGCTGCCTCTTTGCAAGGCCGAGCTCTTTCTTGGACCCCTCGAGGTCCTGCTTCAATGCGGCAACCTCCGCAGTCTGTGCGGCAGCGGCCAGCAGCGAAGCCTGCATACACATATAGACATACTTATGTTAGACTCCTGCGGTATTATTTGATCCTCTATTCGGCTTTCCTTTTTGAACACCGAACAGAGCATCAGGGGCTACTGTCTATGCGGTAATATTTTTTTCTATATTTCAAACACTTACCTCAAAGCGGACTGAACCTTCTGGACCACCACACTCATAATAGTGCGGTGCTCCTCGTCGATGGAAGCGATGCGAAGCGCTCCCAGCAGATTATTCGGTGCCTCTGGATGGATAGAGGTCACCGGCACAGGCGTCTTGCCCCTCTTGGAAGGAGGCCGCCTTCCCGAATCCGGAACCCCTGGAGGTTCCAGCGTGGTGTTCGACTGAGGGCCGAACTCGGAGCCCTCGGGGGCCTTGTCCCCTATGCTCCCGGAGTCCGCAAGGTCGCCTTGAGGTGCCTCCGGGACTGTCTCCCCCCTGACCCGGTGCCTCTTGAGACAATACCTCGGCGTTGTCTGTAGGGCAAGGGGAGGTGGCGGTCGGAAGTGGATCGCTATCCATATCCGACGAGCCCAGGGAGCCGTCCGACGATATGTCGATACAGGCTTGTGGCGGTCTGCATAGTCATAATTCGGCGTTAGGAGAAGCAGTGCGACAAAGGAATGCTATGAGTTACTCTGGTATCCGAATACTTACGACTTCCCCAGGGGCTTGGCCCTGGGCAGCCACTCATCTTCGCCTTCGACGGCGGTGGTAGAGTAGTCCGGAAGGAGAGTCCTTCCCTTCTTGGACCCTTCGCCCCCCCCCCCCGGTTGGGGCGGCCTTCGTTTTCTTGTCTCCCCCAACTGAAGGGGGAGCATCTTCTTCTTCCTCCTCGTCTTCGGGGTAGGAGTGTGTCACAGAGTTATCGGACGATGAGTCCGATGACGCCTGGCGTCGGGAACTCTTTCGGGTTCCCTTGGCCTTCTTGGTCTTCTCCGGCACCTTATAAGGGGCCGGAGTCAGCATCTCCATAAGGAGAGTGTCCGCAGTGTCTTCGGGCAGAGGGGTCGGACAGTTAATCTGCCCCGACGTCTCCACCCAGTCCTGTCAAAGGCATGGAGATCAGACCCCGCGCATAGTTAAGCTAGGGGAGATAAAATATCCTACTGGATGTATAGAACTCACCGAATGCGCTCGGCGCTTTGCGCTTAGCCCGCGGTCCTCGGTGAGGGAGGGAGGGACCTCGGCGCCCTTGAATAGCACCTTCCAGGTATCCTTGTGTGTTGTGTCGAAGAGCCTATTCAGAGTTTGGTGCTGGGTCAGGTCGAACTCCCACAAGTTGAAAGCCCGTCATTGACACTGGAGGATCCGGCGGATGAGCATGACCTGGACTACGTTGACGAGTTTGAGCTTCTTGCTCACCATGTTTTGGATACATGTTTGGAGCCCGATCAGCTCTACCGAACTACCCCAGGACAGGTCCTTCTCTTGCCAGGAGGCGAGCCACGTGGGGATGCCAGATCGGAACTCGGGGGCCGCTGCCCATTCGGGGTCACGCAACTCGGTGATATAGAACCACCCCGATTGCCACCCCTTTATGGTCTCCACGAAGGAGCCCTCGAGCCAGGTGACATTGGGCATCTTGCCCAACATGGCGCCTCCGCACTCCGCCTGGCGGCCGCTCACTACCTTTGGCTTGACATTAAAGGTCTTCAGCCATAAGCCGAAGTGGGGCTGCATGCGGAGGAAGGTCTCGCACACGACGATAAACACCAAGATATTGAGGATGAAGTTCGGGGCCAGATCGTGGAAATCCAGGCCATAGTGGAACATGAGCCCCCAAACGAATGGGTGGAGAGGGAATCCCAGTCCGCGGAGGAAATGGGTAAGGAACACTACCCTCTCATGGGGCCTGGGGGTGGGGATGAGCTGCCCCTCATCTGGGAGCCGGTGCGCGATGTCGTCGGACAGGTATCTGGCTCTCCTCAGCTTCTTGATGTGTCCCTCCGTAACGGAGGAGACCATCCACCTGCCTCCCGCTCCAGACATGGTTGGAGAGGGTTGAGGTGGGAAGTGCGGACTTGGGCGCTGGAGCTCGAGTGTGCGAAAATGGATGAGCAAAGGAGGAAGAAGGCATGGATGAAAAGGTGAATCCTTATCCCTTTATATGGGCGAACAAAACTATGCGTCCCCACTAGCCTAGTAAAACTCTCTTATTCCCCAAGCGTTGTAATCAATGGCGCGGTTGGGTTACCCACACCCGTATTAATGAGAATCCCGTGATAAGGGGACACGATCTCTGCTTTAACAAGACGTGTCAAAAAACTGCCTCGCGTTATGTGCGGGCTAGTTAAAGGAAACGGTTCGAATAATCACCGGGCCATGGCATAATGTCGTGTTGCCAAAACAAGTCAACAAATTGGATTTGTGGAAATATTATTCTCTCTACGGTGGTATGTGGAACTTATTTTGCAGGGTCGGACACTATCCTTGTATTCAAATTCTTCCGTGGTGTATTCAGAGGAGGAACCCGCCTTGCAATGCCGAAGACAATACTGCGCGCCGGACTCATCATCATTGAAAGCCTGGTTCAGGGGCTACTGAGGGAGTCCTGGATTAGGGGGTCTCCGGACAACCGGACTATATCCTTTGGCTGGACTGTTAGACTATGAAGATACAAGATTGAAGACTTCGTCTCGTGTCCGGATGGGACTCTACTTGGCGTGGAAGGTAAGCTTAGGCAATACGGATATGCATATCTCCTCCTTTGTAACCGACCTTGTGTAACCCTAGCCCCCTCCGGTGTCTATATAAACCGGAGGGTTTTAGTCCGTAGGACAATAACATACAATCATACCATAGGCTAGCTTCTAGGGTTTAGCCTCTCTGATCTCGTGGTAGATCTACTCTTGTACTACCCATATCATCAATATTAATCAAGCAGGACGTAGGGTTTTACCTCCATCAAGAGGGTCCGAACCTGGGTAAAACATCATGTCCCCTGCCTCCTGTTACCATCGCCTTCGATGCACAGTTCGGGACCCCCTACCCGAGATCCGCCGGTTTTGACACCGACATAAACCTAACCATAACATGAAACATATGGATCCAAATCAGCCTCTTATGAAGCAACGCATAAACTAGGGTTTAAGCTTCTGTCACTCTAGCAACCCATCATCTACTTATTACTTTCCAATGCCTTCCTCTAGGCCCAAATAATGGTGAAGTGTTTTGTAGTCGACGTTCACATAACACCACTAGAGGAGAGACAACATACATCTCATCAAAATATCGAACGAATACCAAACTCACATGACTACTAATAGTAAGACTTCTCCCATGTCCTCAGGAACAAACGTAATTACTCACAAAGCATATTCATGTTCATAATCAGAGGGGTGTTAATATGCATATAGGATCTGAACATATGATCTTCCACCAAATAAACCAACTAGCATCAACTACAAGGAGTAATTAACACTACTAGCAACCTACTAGCACCAATCCCGGACTTGGAGACAAGAATTGGATACAAGAGATGAACTAGGGTTTTGAGAGGAGATGGTGCTGGTGAAGATGTTGATGGTGATTGCCCTCTCCCGATGAGAGGAGCGTTGGTGATGACGATGGCGATAATTTCCCCCTCCCGGAGGGAAGTTTCCCCGGCAGAACCCTAGATTGGTTCCGCCAAGGTTCCGCCTCGTGGCGGCGGAGTTTCGTCCGAGAAGATGGCTGATGATTTTTTTCTCATCGAAAGACTTCATATAGCAGAAGATGGTCATCGGAGGGCCACCAGGGGGCCCACGAGGTAGGGGGCGCGCCCAGGGGGGTAGGGCGCGCCCCCACCCTCGTGGGCAGGGTGTGGCCCCCTTGGTGAACTTCTTGCGCTCATTATTTTTTATATATTCTGAAAACATCTTCCGTGAAGTTTCAGGACTTTTGGAGCTGTGCAGAATTGCTCCTTTTCCAGCCCAGAATCCCAGCTGCCGGCATTCTCCCTCTTTATGTAAACCTTGTAAAATAAGAGAGAATAGGCATAAGTATTGTGACATAATGTGTAATAACAACCCATAATGCAATAAATATCGATATAAAAGCATGATGCAAAATGGACGTATCAGGAGCCCTTTCAACCAAGTATGGGTCGTTCCTTCCAACATCAAGTGGAAATATTTAGCACATGCAGCCTCGCTGACATCCAGCAATTCCATAGCCATCTCATAACTCTCAATCCACGCCTCAGGACTTAAATCGGCGGTATATTTAGGCACCTTACAAGGACCTTTGAAATCCTTGGGCAGACGCTCATTACGCAGATCCGACACTAAGCATGGCACACCCAAATTTCTAAAGGTTACACCTGGCTCCACAAAAGTGGTTGGACAAACCGGAGTGGGTTGACGGGCCGCATACTATGCCGCTAACTCGGCCTCTCGACGAGCTCTTCCTTGATCCACCACATTTTGAGCATCAGCGCCACCGCCCGCCGGGTTATATCCATGGGGCGGGTTATGGTTCCGTCCACTGCTTGACACTGCCGGCTCATCAAGATGTCTGTTGTAACTTCGACTCGGGCGAGGGGTGGAATGAATCCTATCATGACTGTAAGAATACGTCTGCTGCTGGGTCAGTGCTGTTTGAAGAAGCTCTCTAGCCCTCCGTGTCTCGACCGCCGTTGGCGACTCACCATCAACCGGAAGAGCCACCAATCATGATGCTGCAGCGATCATGTTATCAAAAGGGTTAGAATAATGACTCGGTGGCGTCGGCACGTGCTGCAGCGGGTTATTGTTCTGATGAGGCGGGTCCATTGTGCGCGGCTGAACCGGTGTACCCGTCCCTGGTGCTTCGACCCGGTTTGCTGTTGGGGAATGTAGTAATTTCAAAAAAAATCCTACGCACACGCAAGATCATGGTGATGCATAGCAACAAGAGGGGAGAGTGTTGTCTATGTACCCTTGTAGACCGACAGCAGAAGCGTTATGACAACACGGTTGATGTAGTCGTACGTCTTCACGGCCCGACCGATCAAGCACCGAAACTACGGCACCTCCGAGTTCTAGCACACATTCAGCTCGATGACGATCCCCGGACTCCGATCCAGCAAAGTGTCGGGGAAGAGTTCCGTCAGCACAACAGCATGGTGACGATCTTGATGTTCTACCGTCGCAGGGCTTCGCCTAAGCACCGCTACAATATTATCGAGGAGTATGGTGGAGGGGGCACCGCACACGGCTAAGAGAACGATCACGAAGATCAACTTGTGTGTCTAGAGGTGCCCCCTGCCCCCGTATATAAAGGAGCAAGGGGGAGGCCGACCGGCCCTTGGGGCGTGCCAAGGAGGAGTCCTCCTCCTAGTAGGAGTAGGACTCCCCTCTTTCCTACTCCTACTAGGAGGGGGAAAGGAAGGGGGAGAGGGAGAAGGAAAGGGGGGCGCCGCCCCCCTCTCCTAGTCCAATTCGGACCAGAGGGGAAGGGGGCGCACGGCCCACCCTGGCCGCCCCTCTCTCTCTCCACTAGGGCCCATAAGGCCCATTACTTCTCCCGGGGGGTTCCGGTAACCCTCCGGCACTCCGATTTTCTCCGAAATCACCCGGAACACTTCCGGTGTCCGAATATAGCCGTCCAATATATCAATCTTTATGTCTCGACCATTTCGAGACTCCTCGTCATGTCCGTGATCACATCCGAGACTCCGAACAAACTTCGGTACATCAAAATGTATAAACTCGTAATGAAACTGTCATCGTAACGTTAAGCGTGCGGACCCTACGGGTTCGAGAACAATGTAGACATGACCGAGACATGTCTCCGGTCAATAACCAATAGCGGAACCTGGATGCTCATATTGGCTCCCACATATTCTACGAAGATCTTTATCGGTCAGACCGCATAACAATATACTTTGTTCCCTTTGTCATCGGTATGTTACTTGCCCGAGATTCGATCGTCGGTATCTCAATACCTAGTTCAATCTCGTTACCGGCAAGTCTCTTTACTCGTTTCGTAATACATCATCTCGCAACTAACTCATTAGTTGCAATGCTTGCAAGGCTTATGTGATGTGCATTACTGAGAGGGCCCAGAGATACCTCTTCGACAATCGGAGTGACAAATCC
Organism: Triticum aestivum; assembly: GCF_018294505.1. Taxonomy (NCBI): domain Eukaryota; kingdom Viridiplantae; phylum Streptophyta; class Magnoliopsida; order Poales; family Poaceae; genus Triticum; species Triticum aestivum. Next base: position 621,276,073 of record NC_057800.1, read on the forward strand.
TAATTTCGAAATACGCCAACCCAGCATGTACCTTTGGAGACACCTGTAGAGCTCCTTTATAATCACCCAGTTACGTTGTGACGTTTGGTAGCACATAAAGTGTTCCTCCGGCAAACGGGAGTTGCATAATCTCATAGTCATAGGAACATGTATAAGTCATGAAGAAAGCAATAGCAACATACTAAACGATCGGGTGCTAAGCTAATGGAATGGATCATGTCAATCACATCATTCCCCTAATGATGTGATCCCGTTAATCAAATGACAACACATGTCTATGGTTAGGAAACATAACCATCTACGATTAACGAGCTAGTCAAGTAGAGGCACACTAGTGACGTTTAGTTTGTCTATGTATTCACACAAGTATTATGTTTCCGGATAATACAATTCTAGCATGAATAATAAACATTTATCATGATATAAGGAAATAAATAATAACTTTATTATTGCCTCTAGGGCATATTTCCTTCAGTCTCCCACTTGCACTAGAGTCAATAATCTAGATTACACAGTAATGATTCTAACACCCATGGAGCTTTGGTGCTGATCATGTTTTGCTCGTGGAAGAGGCTTAGTCAACGGGTCTGCTACATTTAGATCCGTATGTATCTTGAAAATCTCTATGTCTCCCACCTGGACTAGATCCCGGATGGAATTGAAGCGTCTCTTGATGTGCTTGGTTCTCTTGTGAAATCTGGATTCCTTTGCCAAGGCAATTGCACCAGTATTGTCACAAAAGATTCATTGGACCCGATGCACTAGGTATGACACCTAGATCGAATATGAACTCCTTCATCCAGACTCCTTTGTTTGCTGCTTCCGAAGCAGCTTTGTACTCTGCTTCACATGTAGATCCCGCCACAACGCTTTGTTTAGAACTGCACCAACTGACAGCTCCACCGTTTAATATAAACACGTATCCGGTTTGCGATTTAGAATCGTCCGGATCAGTGTCAAAGCTTGCATCAACGTAACCATTTATGATGAGCTCTTTGTCACCTCCATATATGAGAAACATATCCTTAGTCCTTTTCAGGTATTTCAGGATGTTCTTGACCGCTGTCCAGTGATCCACTCCTGGATTACTTTGGTACCTCCCTGCTAGACTTATAGCAAGACATACATCAGGTCTGGTACACAGCATCGGATACATGATAGAGCCTATGGCTGAAGCATAGGGAACATCTTTCATTTTCTCTCTATCTTCTGCACTGGTCGGGCATTGAGTCTTACTCAATTTCACACCTTGTAACACAGGCAAGAATCCTTTCTTTGCTTGATCAATTTTGAACTTCTTCAAAACTTTGTCAAGGTATGTGCTTTGTGAAAGTCCAATTAAGCGTCTTGATCTATCTCTATAGATCTTAATGCCCAATATGTAAGCAGCTTTACCGAGGTCTTTCATTGAAAAACTCTTATTCAAGTATCCCTTTATGCTATCCAGAAATTCTATATCATTTCCGATTAGTAATATGTCATCTACATATAATATCAGAAATGCTACAGAGCTCCCACTCACTTTCTTGTAAATACAGGCTTCTCAAAAAGTCTGTACAAAACCAAATGCTTTGATCACATTATCAAAGCATTTATTCCAACTCCGAGAGGCTTGCACCAGTCCATAAATGGATCGCTGGAGCTTGCACACTTTTTTAGCTCCCTTTGGATCGACAAAACCTTCCGGCTGCATCATATACAACTCTTCTTCTAGAAATCCATTCAGGAATGCAGTTTTGACATCCATCTGCCAAATTTCACAATCATAAAATGCGGCAATTGCTAACATGATTCGGACAGACTTAAGCATCGCTATGGGTGAGAAGGTCTCATCGTAGTCAATCCCTCGAACTTGTCGAAAACCTTTTGCGACAAGTCGAGCTTTGTAGACAGTAACATTACCGTCAGCGTCAGTCTTCTTCTTGAAGATCCATTTATTCTCAATTGCTTGCCGATCTTTGGGAAAGTCAACCAAAGTCCACACTTTGTTCTCATACATGGATCCCATCTCAGATTTCATGGCTTCAAGCCATTTTGCGGAATCTGGGCTCACCATCGCTTCTTCATAGTTCGTAGGTTCATCATGATCTAGTAGCATGACTTCCAGAACAGGATTACCGTACCACTCTGGTGTGGATCTTTCTCTGGTTGATCTACGAGGTTCAGTAGTAACTTATTCTGAAGTTTCATGATCATCATCTTTAGCTTCCTCACTAATTGTTGTAGGTGTCACAGAAACCGGTTTCTGTGATGTACTACTTTCGAATAAGGGAGCAGGTACAGTTACCTCATCAAGTTCTACTTTCCTCCCACTCACTTCTTTCGAGAGAAACTCCTTCTCTAGAAAGTTTCCGAATTTAGCAACAAAAGTCTTGCCTTCGGATCTGTGATAGAAGGTGTATCCAATAGTTTCCTTTGGATATCCTATGAAGACACATTTCTCCGATTTGGGTTCGAGCTTATCAGGTTGAAGCTTTTTCACATAAGCATTGCAGCCCCAAACTTTTAGAAACGACAACTTTGGTTTCTTGCCAAACCACAGTTCATAAGGCGTCGTCTCAACAGATTTTGATGGGGCCCTATTTAACGTGAATGCGGCCGTCTCTAAAGCATAACCCCAAAATGATAGCGTTAAATCAGTAAGAGACATCATAGATCACACCATATCTAGTAAAGTACGATTACAACGCTCGGACACACCATTACGCTGTGGTGTTCCGGGTGGCGTGAGTTGCGAAACTATTCCGCATTGTTTCACCAAACTCGTAACTCAAATATTCTCCTCCACGATCAGATCGTAGGAATTTTATTTTCTTGTTACGATGATTTTCAACTTCACTCTGAAATTCTTTGAACTTTTCAAATGTTTCAGACTTATGTTTCATTAAGTAGATATACCCATATCTGCTTAAGTCGTGTGTGAAGGTGAGAAAATAACGATATCCGCCATGAGCCTCAACATTCACCGGACCACATACATCTGTATGTATGATTTCCAACAAATCTGTTGCTCTCTCCATAGTACCGGAGAATGGTGTTTTGGTCATCTTGCCCATAAGGCATGGTTCGCAAGTACCAAGTGATTCATAATCAAGTGGTTCCAAAAGTCCATCAGTATGGAGTTTCTTCATGCGCTTTACACCGATATGACCTAAACGGCAGTGCCACAAATAAGTTGCACTATCATTATCAACTCTGCATCTTTTGTCTTCAACATTATGAATATGTGTGTCACTACTATCGAGATTTAATAAGAATAGACCACTCTTCAAGGGTGCATGACCATAAAAGATATTACTCATATAAATAGAACAACCATTATTCTTTGATTTAAATGAATAACCGTCTCGCATCAAACAAGATCCAGATATAATGTTCATGCTCAACGCTGGCACCAAATAACAATTATTTAGGTCTAATACTAATCCCGAAGGTAGATGTAGAGGTAGCGTGCCGACCGCGATCACATCGACTTTGGAACCATTTCCCACGCGCATCGTCACCTTGTCCTTAGCCAGTCTTCGCTTAATTCGTAGTCCCTGTTTCGAGTTGCAAATATTAGCAACAGAACCAGTATCAAATACCCAGGTGCTACTGCGAGCATTAGTAAGGTACACATCAATAACATGTATATCATATATACCTTTGTTCACCTTGCCATCCTTCTTATCCGCCAAATACTTGGGGCAGTTCCGCTTCCAGTGACCAGTCTGCTTGCAGTAGAAGCACTCAGTTTCAGGCTTAGGTCCAGATTTGGGTTTCTTCTCCTGAGCAACAACTTGCTTCTTGTTCTTTTTGAAGTTCCCCTTCTTCTTCCCTTTGCCCTTTTTCTTGAAACTAGTGGTCTTGTTGACCATCAACACTTGATGCTCCTTCTTGATTTCTACCTCCGCAGCTTTCAGCATTGCAAAGAGCTCGGGAATTGTCTTATCCATCCCTTGCATATTATAGTTCATCACGAAGCTCTTGTAGCTAGGTGGAAGTGATTGGAGAATTCTGTCAATGACGCAATCATCTGGAAGATTAACTCCCAATTGAATCAAGTGATTATTATACCCAGACATTTTGAGTATATGTTCACTGACAGAACTATTCTCCTCCATCTTGCAGCTATAGAACTTATTGGAGACTTCATATCTCTCAATCCGGGCATTTTCTTGAAATATTAACTTCAACTCTTGGAACATGTCATATGCTCCATGACGTTCAAAACGTCGTTGAAGACCCGATTCTAAGCCATAAAGCATGGCACATTGAACTATCGAGTAGTCATCAGCTTTGCTCTGCCAGACGTTCTTAACGTCGTCAGTTGCATCAGCAGCAGGCCTGGCACCCAGTGGTGCTTTCAGGACGTAACTTTTCTGTGCAGCAATGAGGATAATCCTCAAGTTACGGACCCAGTCCGTGTAATTGCTACCATCATCTTTCAACTTTGCTTTCTCAAGGAATGCATTAAAATTCAACGGAACAACAGCACATGCCATCTATCTACAATCGAACATAAACAAGCAAGATACTATCTGGTACTAAGTTCATGATAAATTTAAGTTCAATTAATCATAATACTAAAGAACTCCCACTTAGATAGACATCCCTCTAATCCTCTAAGTGATCACGTGATCCAAATCAACTAAACCATGTCCGATCATCACGTGAGATGAAGTAGTTTCATTGGTGAACATCACTATGTTGATCATATCTACTATATGAGTCACGCTCGACCTTGCGGTCTCCGTGTTCCGAGGCCATATCTGTATATGCTTGGCTCGTCAAGTATAACCTGAGTATTCCGCGTGTGCAACTGTTTTGCACCCGTTGTATTTGAACGTAGAGCCTATCACACCCGATCATCACGTGGTGTCTCAGCACGAAGAACTTTCGCGATGGTGCATACTCAGGGAGAACACTTCTTGATAATTAGTGAGAGATCATCTTAAAATGCTACCGTCAATCAAAGCAAGATAAGATGCATAAAAGATAAACATCACATGCAATCAATATAAGTGATATGATATGGCCATCATCATCTTGTGCTTGCGATCTCCATCTTCGAAGCACCGTCATGATCACCATCGTCACCGGCGTGACACCTTGATCTCCATCATAGTATCGTTGTTGCCTCGCCAATCTTATGCTTCTACGACTATCGCTACCGCTTAGTGATAAAGTAAAGCTTTACAGGGCAATTGCATTGCATACAATAAAGCGACAACCATATGGCTCCTGCCAGTTGCCGATAACTCGGTTACAAAACATGATCATCTCATACAATAAAATTTAGCATCATGTCTTGACCATATCACATCACAACATGCCCTACAAAAACAAGTTAGACGTCCTCTACTTTGTTTGTTGCAAGTTTTACGTGGCTGCTACGGGCTTAAGCAAGAACCAATCTTACCTACGCATCAAAACCCACAACGATAGTTTGTCAAGTTAGTACTGTTTTAACCTTCACAAGGACTGGGCATAGCCACACTCGGTTCAACTAAAGTTGGAGAAACTGACACCCGCCAGCCACCTGTGTGCAAAGCACGTCGGTAGAACCAGTCTTGTGTAAGCGTACGCGTAATGTCGATCCGGGCCGCTTCATCCAATAATACCGCCGAACCAAAGTATGACATGCTGGTAAGCAGTATGAATTATATCGCCCACAACTCATTTGTGTTCTACTCGTGCAAATAACATCAAACATAAAACCTGGCTCTGATACCACTGTTGGGGAACGTAGTAATTTCAAAAAAATTCCTACGCACATGCAAGATCATGGTGATGCATAGCAACGAGAGGGGAGAGTGTTGTCTACGTACCCTTGTAGACCGACAGCAGAAGCGTTATGACAACGCGGTTGATGTAGTCGTACGTCTTCACGGCCCGACCGATCAAGCATCGAAACTACGGCACCTCCGAGTTCTAGCACACGTTCAGCTCGATGACGATCCCCGGACTCTGATCCAGCGAAGTGTCGGGGAAGAGTTCCGTCAGCACAATGGCGTGGTGACGATCTTGATGTTCTACCGTCGCAGGGCTTCGCCTAAGCACCGCTACAATATTATCGAGGAGTATGGTGGAGGGGGGCACCGCACACGGCTAAGAGAACGATCACGAAGATCAACTTGTGTGTCTAGAGGTGCCCCCCTGCCCCCGTATATAAAGGAGCAAGGGGGGAGGCTGGCCAGCCCTTGGGGCGCGCCAAGGAGGAGGAGTCCTCCTCCTAGTAGGAGTAGGACTCCCCTCTTTCCTACTACTAGGAGGGGGAAAGGAAGGGGGAGAGGGAGAAGGAAAGGGGGGTGCCGCCCCCCCCCCTCTCCTAGTCCAATTCGGACCAGAGGGGAAGGGGGCGCGCGGTCCACCCTGGCCGCCCCTCTCTCTCTCCACTAGGGCCCATAAGGCCCATTACTTCTCCCGGGGGGGTTCCGGTAACCATCCGGCACTCCGGTTTTCTTCGAAATCACCCGGAACACTTCCGGTGTCCGAATATAGCCGTCCAATATATCAATCTTTATGTCTCGACCATTTCGAGACTCCTCGTCATGTCCGTGATCACATCCGGGACTCCGAACGAACTTCGATACATCAAAATGTATAAACTCATAATGAAACTGTCATCGTAACGTTAAGTGTGCGGACCCTACGGGTTCGAGAACAATGTAGACATGACCGAGACATGTCTCCGGTCAATAACCAATAGCGGAACCTGGATGCTCATATTGGCTCCCACATATTCTACGAAGATCTTTATCGGTCAGACCGCATAACAATATACTTTGTTCCCTTTGTCATCGGTATGTTACTTGCCTGAGATTCGATCATCGGTATCTCAATACCTAGTTCAATCTCGTTACCGGCAAGTCTCTTTACTCGTTTCGTAATACATCATCTCGCAACTAACTCATTAGTTGCAATGCTTGCAAGGCTTATGTGATGTGCATTATCGAGAGGGCCCAGAGATACCTCTCCGACAATCGAAGTGACAAATCCTAATCTCGAAATACGCCAACCCAACATGTACCTTTGGAGACACCTGTATAGCTCCTTTATAATCACCCAGTTACGTTGTGATGTTTGGTAGAACACAAAGTGTTCCTCCGGCAAATGGGAGTTGCATAATCTCATAGTCATAGGAACATGTATAAGTCATGAAGAAAGCAATAGCAACATACTAAACGATCGGGTGCAAAGCTAATGGAATGGGTCATGTCAATCACATCATTCCCCTAATGATGTGATCCCGTTAATCAAATGACAACACATGTCTATGGTTAGGAAACATAACCATCTTCAATTAACAAGCTAGTCAAGTAGAGGCACACTAGTGACGTTTAGTTTGTCTATGTATTCACACAAGTATTATGTTTCCGGATAATACAATTCTAGCATGAATAATAAACATTTATCATGATATAAGGGAATAAATAATAACTTTATTATTGCCTCTAGGGCATATTTCCTTCATTTGCTACTGCCGGGTTACTAGTTCCTGCTCCTGCGTGCTAAAGAGATTCCTTGCCTCATAAACCGAAGGCAGACGAGTCTGATGCCTCCTCCTCATGATTTCATTGGAAGCATTCTGATTTAACATGAGCCGGTAAGATTGTGACTGAATCCGTTGTGCCTGAGCATCCAAAGCGGCCCGCTCTTCGGTCATCCTGGTGTTTTATGCGTTTAGCCCCTCCTTGGCCTGTGCTATCTCATCACGCACTTTCATGATCGCCGCATTATGTTGATCTTGATCCACCGGGTTAACCACCGCTGTTAACAGTGTTGTCAGCTTATCCAGTAAGTCTATTAAGACTTGAGCCGACGGGCGCTCAGGGCCTCCTGCCCCGGCAGCCGCTGCCGCTGCTGACCTGTAAATCAACTCTGCTGCCGTTGATAAATGTTGCACGGGCTGTGTACCGGCCATGAAGATTGCAACCCGGTTCGGCGGCTCACATGGGTCCGGAATACTGTCACCATCGGAACATCCCCCAAGCCGGCCGTCTGGCAGTTGATACAATGACTTTGTCTCACCGGTGGATGACTCGCCATCAGAGTAAACGATGGTCTCACCACCAGATGTCGGTCTGTCCTCAGATTCCACTCCATGGATAAATCCCACAAAGGCATGATTCATGGCAGGCCGAACCCGGGCGGGTCTCGCACGCTGAGCCGTCTCGACGATGTCGGTGCAGATGTCTGGCTCAGGGCCCGGTTCGCCGATATTGCTAATGAAGACGTGAATTCCGCCGAAGGGGACCCGATACTCGTACTCAATTGAGTCGGCCTCGGGGTCCCAGCCTGCGTCGTTGATGTAGATCTTGCCGTGACGACTCTTGGTCATCCGTCCCATAGCGTATCCCTTTACCCCTTCGACGTTGCCCTCTAAGAACTTGAAACCATCGTGCGATAGCCCCACGGTGGGTGCCAACTGTCGTGGAATTGTCACGAAAGATGTCCTAGTGTGAGGACTTAGTCGTGGAGCCATCGCCATGAGGTTAGCTTAAAGGGGTTAATCAGGACAAAGGACACGAGGACTTTATACTGGTTCAACCCCTTACGATGAAGGTAAAAGCATAGTCCAGTTTGTAGATGGTATTGCTAGGGTTTCGATGAGCAGGGAGTGAATACGCTTGACCCAGCTCTCGATCTATTGTTTCTTGTCCTAAGCCGCAGCTAGGTCGTCCCCTTATATACACGAGTTGACGCCCTAGCGGACTACAGAGTCCCGGCCAGCTTATACAATGTGTCCGGCTCGGTGACCTTTCTTACATGCCTTACAATACAAGTTTACATACATGGCGGTTTATATCTATGGGTCTTAAGCCGCCTTCAGGTCTGGGCCCTCTACCAAGCCTATCTATGAACCGCCATATGATCTTGGGCTTCATTGTGATGAATCGTCATAGGGATAACCCGGCCCCTCCTGGGCGGGTCATACCTAATAGTTATATCCCCAACAACCGCCGCGAGCCTCAACACTCATTGGACCGTACACATCAATATGTATTATTTCCAACAAGTCTGTAGCTCGCACCATTGTTCTGAAAAACGGAGTCTTAGTCATCTTGCCCATGAGGCATGGTTCGCAAGCATCAAGTGATTCATAATCAAGTGATTCCAAAAACCAATCAGTATGGAGTTTATTCATGCGCTTTACACCAATATGACCTAAACGGCAGTGCCACAAATAAGTTGCACTATCATTATTAACTTTGCATCTTTTGGCATCAATATTATGTGTATCACTGTGATCGAGATTCAGTAAACCATTTACATTGGATGTAAGACCATAGAAGGTTTTATTCATGTAAATAGAACAACAATTATTCTCTGATTAAAATGAATGACCGTATCGCAATAAACATGATCCAATCATATTTATGCTCAACGCAAACACCAAATAACATTTATTTAGTTCCAATACTAATCCCGAAGGAAAAGGGATTGTGCGATGGTGATCTTAACAACCTTGGAATCACTTCCAACTCACATCATCACCTCGCCCTTAACTAGTCTCTGTTTATTTTGCAACTCCTGTTTCGAGTTACTACTCTTAGCAACTGAACCAGTATTAAATACTGAGGGGTTGCTATAAACACTAGGAAAGTACACATCAATAACATGTATATCAAATATACCTTTGTTCACTTTGCCATCCTTCTTATCCGCCAAGTATCTAGGGCAGTTCCACTTCCAGTGACCATTTCCTTTGCAGTAGAAGCACTCAGTTTCAGGCTTGGGTCTAGCTTTGGGCTTCTACATGGGAGTGGCAACTTGCTTGCCGTTCTTCTTGAAGTTCCCTTTCTTTCCCTTGCCCTTTTACTTGAAACTAGTGGTCTTGTCAACCATCAACACCTGATGCTTTTCTTGATTTCTACCTTCGCTGATTTCAGCATCGCGAAGAGCTCAAGAATCGTTTTCGTCATCCCTTACATATTATAGTTCATCACGAAGTTCTAATAACTTGGTGATAGTGACTAGAGAACTCTGTCAATCACTATCTTATCTGGAAGATTAACTCCCACTTGATTCAAGTGATTGTAGTACTCAGACATTCTGAGCACATGCTCACTGGTTGAGCTATTCTCCTCCATCTTGTAGGCAAAATACTTGTCAGAGGTCTCATACCTCTCGACTCGGGCATGAGTCTGAAATACAAATTTCAGCTCTTGGAACATCTTATATTCTCCATGGCATTCAAAACATTTTTGAAGTCCCGGTTCTAAGCCGTAAAGCATGGTGCACTAAACTATCAAGTAGTCATCATACCGAGTTTTTCCAAACGTTCATAACGTCTGCATCTGCTCCTGCAATAGGTCTGTCACATAGCGGTGCATCAAGGACATAATTCTTCTGTGCAGCAATGAGGATAATCCTCAGATCACGGACCTAATCCATATCATTGCTACTATCATCTTTCAACTTATTTTTCTCTAGGAACATATCAAAAATAAACGGGGAGCTACATCGCGAGCTATTGATCTACAACATAGATATGCTAATACTATCAGGACTAAGTTCATGATAAATTAAAGTTCAATTAATCATACTACTAAAGAACTCCCACTTAGATAGACATCCCTCTAGTCATCTAAATGATCACGTGATCCATATCAACTAAACCATGTCCGATCATCACGTGAGATGGAGTAGCTTTCAATGGTGAACATCACTATGTTGATCATATCTACTATATGATTCACGTTCGACCTTTTGGTCTTAGTGTTCGAGGCCATATCTGCATATGCTAGGCTCGTCCAGTTTAACTCGAGTATTCTGCATGTGCAAAACTAGCTTGCACCCGTTGTATGTGAAAGTAGAGCTTATCACACCCGATCATCACGTGGTGTCTCAGCACGAAAACTGTCGCAACGGTGCATACTCAGGGAGAACACTTATACCTTGAAATTTTAGTAAGGGATCATCTCACAATGCTACCGTCGTACTAAGCAAAATAAGATGCATAAAAGATAAACATCACATGCAATCAAAATATGTGACATGATATGGCCATCATCATCTTGTGCCTTTGATCTCCATCTCCAAAGTACTGTCATGATCTCCATCGTTACCGGCATGACACCATGATCTCCATCATCTTGATCTTTATCAACGTGTCGTCACATGGTCGTCTCGCCAACTATTGCTTTTGCAATTATTGCTATCGCATAGCGATAAAGTAAAGCAATTATATGGCGCTTGCATCTTATGTAATAAAGAGACAACCATAAGGCTCCTGCCAGTTGCCGATAACTTTAACAAAACATGATCATCACATACAACAATTTATATCTCATCACGTCTTGACCATATCACATCACAACATGTCCTGCAAAAACAAGTTAGACGTCCTCTACTTTGTTGTTGCAAGTTTTACGTGGCTGCTACGGGCTTCTAGCAAGAACCGTTCTTACCTACGCATCAAAACCACAACGATTTTTCGTCAAGTGTGTTGTTTTAACCTTCAACAAGGACCGAGCATAGTCACACTCGATTCAACTAAAGCTGGAGAAACAGACACCCACTAGCCACCTCTGTGCGAAGCACGATGGTAGAACTAGTCTCATGAACGCGGTAATGTAATGTTGGTCTGGGCCGCTTCATCCAACAATACTGTCAAATCAAAGTATGACATGTTGGTAAGCAGTATGACTATTATCGCCCACAACTCTTTGTGTTCTGCTCATGCATATAACATCTACGCATAGACCTGGCTCGGATGCCACAGTTGGGGAACGTAGTATTTCAAAAAAATTACCTACGATCACGCAATCTAGGAGATGGATAGCAACGAGCGGGGAGAGTGTGTCTACGTACCCTCGTAGACCGAAAGCGGAAGCGTTTAGTAACGCGGTTGATGTAGTCGAACATCTTCGCGATCCAACTGATCCAAGTACCGAACGTACGCCACCTCTGTGTTCAGCACACGTTCAGCTCAATGACGTCCCTCGGGCTCTTGATCCAGTTGAGGCCGAAGGAGAGTTCCGTCAGCACGACAGCGTGGCGACGGTGATGGTGAAGTTACCGGCGTAGGGCTTCGCCTAAGCACTACGACGATATGATCGAGGTGTGTAACTGTGGAGAGGGGCACCACACACGGCTAAGACAAATCTTGGAGTGCCTTTGGGGTGCCCCTGCCCACGTATATAAAGGAGGGAGGAGGAGGAGGCCGGCCTAGGAGGGGCGCGCCTATAGGGGGAGTCCAACTAGGATTCCCAATCCTAGTTAGAGTCCCCTTCCTTTTCCAACAGGGGAGAGAGGGAAGGAGTAGGAGAGGGAGAAAGAAAGAAAAGGGGGCGCCGCCCCCTCCGTAGTCCAATTCGGACTCACCATGGGGGGGCGCACGGCTACCCCTTGAGGCCCTTCTCTCCTTTCCCGTATGGCCCATTAAGGCCCACTACTTCCCCCGGCGAATTCCCATAACTCTCTAGTACTCCGAAAAATACCCGAATCACTCGGAACCTTTCCGATGTACGAATATAGCCTTCCAGTGTATCGATCCTTATGCCTCGACCATTTCGAGACTCCTCGTCATGTCCGTGATCTCATCCAGAACTCTGAACAACCTTCGGTACATCAAATCACATAACTCATAATACAAAATCGTCATCGAACGTTAAGCGTGCGGACCCTACGGGTTCGAGAACTATGTAGACATGACCGAGACACATCACCGGTCAATAACCAATAGCGGAACCTGGATGCTCATATTGGCTCCTACATATTCTACGAAGATCTTTATTGGTCACACCGCATAACAACATACGTTGTTCCCTTTGTCATCGGTATGTTAATTGCCCGAGATTTGATCATCGGTATCATCATACCTTGTTCAATCTCGTTACCGGCAAGTCTCTTTACTCATTCCGTAATGGATCATCCCACAACTAACTCATTAGTCACATTGCTTGCAAGGCTTATAGTGATGTGCATTACCGAGAGGGCCCGGAGATACCTCTCCGATACATGGAGTGACAAATCCTAATCTCGATCTATGACAACCCAACAAACACCTTTGGAGACACATGTAGAGCATCTTTATAAGCACCCAATTACGTTGTGATGTTTGATAGCACACAAGGTGTTCCTCCGGTATTTGTGAGTTGCATAATCTCATACTTAGAGGAACATGTATAAGTCATGAAGAAAGCAATAGCAATAAAACTAAACGATCATAATGCTAAGCTAACGGATGGGTCTTGTCCATCACATAATTCTCTAATGAGCTGATCCCGTTCATCAAATGACAACACATGTCTATGGTCAGGAAACATAACCATCTTTGATTAACGAGCTAGTCAAGTAGAGGCATACTAGGGACACTCTGTTTTGTCTATGTATTCACACATGTACTAAGTTTCTGGTTAATACAATTCTAGCATGAATAATAAAAATTTATCATGATATAAGAAAATATAAATAATAACTTTATTATTGCCTCTAGGGCATATTTCCTTCATCGTTGCCCCTCGGAGTCTAGTGAAGACAGAGTTTTCTCTACGTTTCTTTTCGGTGGATTTGAGTCGTAGGAAAGCCGTACTATTAAGAGGGGGTCCGCTTTGGAAAGTTTTGGGTGGAATCATCACATACACGTCTGTTCCTTTTGCACCACCTTTCCTTTGCCTCTTTGGAGCAACCACCGTTTATCCGTGTCTCTGCAAAATGAAGGACTCGTAGTGATTGTTGTGTTGTGGCATGCGGTAGTACTGCTCATGGGAGCAGTAGTACCGTAGAGACCCACGGTAGTACCGGCCGGGGTTGCGGTAGTACTGCAGGCCCTTGCGGTAGTACCACTCCCTAGGCATGGTAGTACCGTGGCCTCGGGCCGGGCACAGCAGCACGATCGGAAGTAGGGGCGGATGTAATTTTTTACATCCATGCCCTACACGGTAGTACCGCTCCCTGTATGCGGTAGTACCGTGTCGGAGTTTTGCACTGATCGATACTCAGCGGAAGTAGCCACGGATGTATTTTTATTTGTCTGTGCCTTCCCAGCGCAGACAAACCCTGCCTTGCGGTAGTACCGCAAGGGCGGTTCTACCTCTCTTTGCTTCAATGGAATAGGGCTGGTCTAGCTCCTGTCGCGCAAGCGGTAGTACCGTTGTGCCCCGCGGTAGTACCGCAGGCCCTTGCGGTAGTACCGCATGTCGCTGGCTGAGTAAATGGGTAACGGTTGGATTTGTCCTATTTCTATATAAGAGGAGTCTTCTTCTCCGAGTTGTCTACCTCTTCCATCCCCAAGCTCCATTGTTGCTCTAAGCTCCATTTTCGCCCGATCTCTCTCCCTAGCCAATCAAACTTGTTGATTCTCTAGGAATTGGTTGAAAAGGCCTCGATCTACACTTCCACCAAGAGAAATTTGATTCCCCCCCCCCCACTAATCCCTTGCGGATCTTGTTACTCTTGAGTGTTTGAGCACCCTAGGGTGGTTGAGGTCACCGCGGAGCCATAGTCCATTGTGGTGAAGCTTTGTGGTGTCGTTGGGAGCCTCCAATTAAGTTGTGGAGATTGCCCCAACCTTGTTTGTAAAGGTTCGGTCGCCGCCTCCAAGGGCACCAATAGTGGAATCATGGCATCTCGCATTGTGTGAGGGCGTGAGGAGAATACGGTGGCCCTAGTGGCTTCTTGGGGAGCATTGTGCCTCCACACCGCTCCAACGGAGACGTACTTCCTCTCAAAGGGAAGGAACTTCGGTAACACATCCTCGTCTCCACCGGCTCCACTCTTGGTTATCTCGTACCTTTACTTGTGCAAGCTTATATTGTGCTGCATCCCTTGCTTGCTGTGTGCTTTTTGTTGTTGCATCATATATGTTGCTCACCTAGTTGCATATCTAGACAACCTAGTTTGATGCAAAGTTTTAATTGGTAAAGAAAAGCTAAGAATTGTTAGTTGCCTATTCACCCCCCCCCCTCTAGTCAACTATATCGATCCTTTCAACTGATCAACTAGGGGTAAATATATGAGTTGCAACAACAAAAAAACAGAGCAAGAGAGGGAATTTGGGCAAAAGAACCGAGGTTGGGGCTACAAGTTATGAGGACAGGTGAAATTCTGCGTGTCAAGGAAAATTTAGATAAGTGAGATTGACAATAAAAGAACGAATTTTACACCCGAGAACAATATGCTACTCACAACTAGGTCGTACTAAGTTGTTTCTGTTTTGGTGCAGAATATGTATATCCATATTTTCCACCTATTTATCCTATTAATTTTAAATAATGGCATGAGCTTGGAGCGACTGCATACCACACAAGAGACAACATAAAGTGCGCAGAATTGACCATAAATAAATATACCATTAATTCTCTAGACAAAAAAACATCTAACATAATTTAGAATAGTAAGACTGACAATTGCGCAAGGATTCAAAATAGGTAAATGCCCCCCCCCCCCCAAAGGTAAATGTTCGGAATCGCTGGGTGATGATGCACTCGTGTCGAGCACTGCTCTTGCGCGCAATGTGCCTCCATGGCCCTGCACTCACTCTTTCCTTATCATCTCTAGAAGAATCTGGTCCACATATTTTTCTTTCCCCGTCGGGCGCTTGCCCGGTTCTTCCTCAACTCTTCTTCTTCTTCTCACCACCTCTCTTCTCACATCCACCTTAATGCAACATCGAGGTGAACAAGTCACGTTGCAAGACTATGTCGTTGTCACACTCCCTACCCGTTAGTTTAGTTTCTGTACGCCTTGATACTACACGGCATGAACTCACCGAAACTTATGGGTCGAGGGTAAATAGATGAATTCCAAAAAAACGAGAGGGGGGAATAAGAGCAAAAGAACTGATGTTGAGGCCATGAGTTTTGATAAAAATGTGAATTTTCGCATGTGTCGGGAAGAAAAATTAGAACTACGAGGCTGAGAAGGAAAAACCATATAACACATGAGAACAACATGCCACTCACAACCCAGGCCGTACAACCTGGTTTTGTTCTTGTACAAAACATGTGTATCCATACTTCTCATCAAGTATTGCAATATGTACATGTCATATGTTAGACCAAATGGGGGGATTCCCACCTTTCTCTTTCTCTCTCCTCCACCCCTCTCTGTTCTCAACTCCTGTCCTCACCCCCTCCCAGACAACGCCCTCTCCACTTCACCTCCGTTGGCTTGTCCAGTTAGAAAGGAAGGGAATAGTGGCTCGGCCTCGTTCGTTCACTTGTATATCCACTTTGGTTTTCATCCTACATGGCTTGTTTTGGGTGCAAATTGTCGTTTTGGAGGCTCCGGCGAGCGTTGTTCGCGATTGTTCTTGGTGCTGCTACAACCCTGTCCTCTCTCGGCTTCAACTCCATCAAAGATTTGTCAAGTAACGCCCTCTCCAATAACCTCCCTAGTTCTATGCTTCCTGGATCTAGTCTTTACTCTTCCCTTTTGACCATCGGATGGGGATTGAACGTTGGACCGATGTTGAAAGTTCGTGGTCATCCTTCTTCGAGTCCAATAAACCCCTTCTTACCCTTTCTGATCTCGCTAGATTATGTCCACAAAATCCTTTATTTTCAACAAGCCTATTGTGTTAGTGCTTATCTCTCATCTTCTCTTGGATCTGAGCGGGTCAGTCTGGAGATATTGTAGGCTATTATTTCCTTCTCATGGAGCGGTTCCCTTCACCTCCGGTGATGTTTTTCTTTCTCGGCTCATGCTTCATAGGGAAACATTCCTTTGTCAAGTCCGAGATCAATTGGGTTTTGCCATCCCATGGACCATGGACGAGATACAACATAGACTATGCATACAAACCCATGTCAAATTTGATTTGTCGAAAAATATGTCGCAAATTATGCAGTCAAAAACATATAACCCTAAGTTTGAAGGATACGACTTATACTTGGGCAAGGGGTAGTTAGGCAGTGTCTGAAATAGGTAAATATTTGGAATCACTAGGGCGATGGCGTTATCGCGTCGACGACCGCCCGTGGACACCATGTGCCTTGGTGGAACCCATGCATAGTCTTTCCTTATCCCTCCCTGGTGCACATCTTTTTCTTTCCCCCCCTCAGCCGCTTGACCGACTCTACCCCAACTCTATTTCTTCCATCTCGGCTCTTTTCTCCCATCGACGTCAACGTGAGATCGGGGCACACCAGTGACGTTGCAAGGCTATGTCATTGTTGCAACCCTCTACCCTGAGCCACTGTTGTTGCAACCCTTGGCCAATGAAGTTGCAACCAGCTACCTACAACACACACACACATACCACAGTTGCTACAAACCACCACTCATCGCTGCAACCGCACTACACATGGTTGCAAGTTGCTGCCTTTTATTTTTAAACTCGTCATTGCAACTGCACTACGTCTTTCATGAAGTTCATACACAATACACTCTCACTGTCATCAAGTTCATACAAAATACACTCTCGACACTGCAGATAGCAAGTTCAAAAGATCCTGCTCTTCATTGCCATGCGACGAGCTGATCTTCGCAATGTGGTTGGAGCAGACGTGGTCTGAGCATATGGGATAAAAGCTTCCAAGGCAACGGGAACAAAGGAACCGGGCATTCCTCTTGAGTCCATGGCTCGGGCTGCTCATCGGCTGACGGATCATTTGCAGCTCTCTTTTTTGGTGAGAGCTATTGCACTGTTGATGTTCTTGGTTTAGGTGATGATGAGTAGTATGTACGATATTAACGTCTAGAAGTTATGGAATTATGCTATTATTACTTTAAATGTGTGTTTGAAATGAATTTATGTTTAAAAGATGTGTTTGATTTTTTTGTTAAAGACTAAAATTATAGGGGGTCTGCTAGCTGCAAAATAGTGATATCCCTAAAAAAAGTAAAGTGGAATAAGGAGCACTTTTGACAGTTTACCCAGAAGAGATCTGCTAGAAATGCCCTTATCTGCCCAATGTACCTACTGATCAAGTGAGTCATGCACTAAAGCTTCTAAAAACACCAAGTTTTGGTGGCCTTGCGCTACGGATTCCTCCGGCCAAACCGCCTGTCTCTGCTCTGGAAGGAGCACAGCGCTTCGAGGTAGTCAGCCTCCCCGAAGTCCGGCCACAGGGTGTCGGTGAAGAAGAGCTCCGAGTAGGCCGACTGCCACAGCAAGAAGTTGCTCAGCCGCAGCTCGCCGCTGGTCCGGATGAGCAGGTCGGGGCACGGGAGCTCGGTGCCGCGGCTCGTCTCCAGCTCGCCGGCGAACAGCGACTCGTCGATGTCCTCCGGCCTGAGCAGCTCGCCGCGCACCTTCTGGGCGAGGCTCCGGCAGGCTTGCACTATGTCCCTTCGCCCGCTGTAGCTGATCGCCAGCGTCAGGTCGAGCTGCAAGTTGTCCCTCGTTGCCTCCTCGGCGTCCCTTGCCGTCCTCCGCAGAGACGCCGGCAGCCTCGAGCAGTCGCCGATCACACGTAGGCGAATTCCGTCCCTGCACAAAACAGTAACCCATCAGTGCTAGAGTAGAAATCGGGCTGTTCTTCAGCCGTAATCTTAGTGGTTATCACTTAGATTAGTGCGTTAATTCATCTGCCGGAGCCGGCCGGCACATGGAGCGGAGTGCTCGGGTGCATCTTATCAGAATGGCAATAGAGACGGCCAAAATGTGAGGCCATTAATCTACGGCGGACTGGCTGGCGTGCGTACCTCAAGAACTCGGCGACGCTGTCGTGGATCACCCGCTCGAACAGCCCCATCAGGAAGTCAACCTCCGCCTGCAAATTCCAAGAACCGTCAAGCTCAGGGCGGAGGCCGGAGGGAGCCGGCAAAAACGCGCGCGCGCGCGGCCAGGTCAGGTGTGATGTGCTACCTTGGGGCGGCTCCAGTTCTCGTGGGAGAAGGCGAAGGCGGTGAGCTCGCGGATGCCCCAGGCGCGGGAGAGCCGCACCGTCTCCACCAGCGCGCGCCGCCCGGCCTCGTGCCCGAACGCCGGCGGCATGCCCCGCGCGCGCGCCCACCGCGAGTTCCCGTCCATCACCACCGCCACGTGGCGCGGCAGCGACTCCGGCCGCAGCCCGCGAGGGAGGAGCGACTCGGCGGCCGCGCCGCGCGGGCATGGCTGTGCGGAGCGGCGCGTGCGGCGGGAGGAGGTGGGAAGCTGCGGATGGGTAGCGGCTGGAGACTGGGAGAGCAGCATGGGATTGGGGTCTCTCGGTGGTGTGTCCCGTTGCCGTTGGCTTGGCCGTTGCTTCGAAACCCGAAGGGTCAAGCCACATGTTTAACGTGTAGTTTTGATGAACATATACACTCCTAAAAGCACGTTCGGCTAAGTAATTTCTTTGTTGGAATTGCTAGTCTTAGAGTGCAAGATCCTCATCAAGGATTTATTTACCCAAATGATAAGTGTCATACCAGATGCGTGGCACTCTGGTCTTGATCTTTTTCAATGGCAATTTCAGTCACGCAAGGATTGCAGAATTCAGTGACATATGGTAAGTTTGTGTCAAAAATAAATTGAAGCATAAAAATTGTCATGTTTGACAACTAAAGTTGCCATCCTCATGTCACTAAACTTGCCATAAAAAATGTTCGGAGTTGCCATGTGCTCGTGCCACACGTCAGGTACTTATCAGGGTCCGTTTATGCTTGTTGAACCATTGTGTTGTGCATACTTTTATTTTGTAATCTGTAATGAATTTTTTTTTGACACAGCCGTAAGCAAAAGTGGGTCAAACAAACATTAAAATAGGGAGAAACAGGTGAAGCAAACGGGATTAAGTGAATTCACCGCAATGCCAAAGGTAGCCTAAATCAAAGTCAAATGGCATGGAAGCCACAAGCAAAACTTAAGGATTTCACGCTTGACCAATACTTAAGGATTTCACGGTGAAATCAAGTTTGAATCCCGCAACAAGATTGGCATTAAAAACCGTGAAATCGAGTTCGAATCTTCCTCACATTGGCATTAAATCCCGCGACAAGATCGATCAACCGTGAAATCCTTAAGTATTGGTCGATTGAGACCTTTTTCCAAAAATGCTCAGGAGACGATGTTTATTTCTAAGTTGGTGATCACACTTGTTGATTCTTTGTCCAACATGGATTGAGTAAAAAGCAAATTTTAGAAATCATGTGTAGCTTGATGGACTTAGAAATAACTATTTCTCGGTTCACTTAGATCCATGATTGAGACTCCACCTCGCATTCCTCCGCTCCGTCAACTTGAGTCGACGATGCTAGGATGCATGATTAATCTAGAGTCGACGTGGAGTGAAGGCAAGATAAAGCTGAGGACCAGTGACTTAAGTAAAAAATATTACAGGTTTAGGGTTTCAAGCGAGGTTATCGCCACTATCACATAACTAATGATCTCCAAGCATAAAGGGAACAAATTAGGCAAAATGGACTCATAGTGGAGATAGTGTCGGAGAGTGTGTGTTTTTCACGGGAAGGTGGGTTGATGCAATGAGTCGTAGGAGCATCTCTAGCAAATCCTATACTAAAGCTACAAAGGTCCTCTCTATCCTACTTTACTTTTTTTAGGAAGATCACTACTCCGGAGCTAGCAGTTCCCCTATTGTATAAATTTTGGTTTCACAAATGTTTAAACCCATTGCTCAAACTATTCTAATAAATTGATCAAATTTTGAACACAAAGTAGAGAATTTGAATACATCACATCACAATTGAACTACAAGCATAAATATAGTTTAACAAATCCATCGGACATAACCATATTTTGCGCCAAAGTCAACGAACGAGCAAGTTCACTCAAAAAACCACCAACACACGGTGGATCAAATGTCATCATAGTTCAAATAGGTTCACACAACACTACTGCCGCCGCCTGAACGATAGCCACCAAACGCCTTGGCCATGATGTTGCCACAAGTAAGCTCCCAAAATCTTCTCTCTATCTTGTCCATCTTGCTAGGATTCATAAACATAACAATACTGTCCCTGGCCACCCTCTTCTCATTTCGCTCGTCAGACACCATTGCTAGCTTTTGCACCTCAATGTCAAGCAATTTCTTGTTCTCCACCTCCTCCATTTCAAGCCTTTTCATCTCAATCTCAAGCCTTTTCTCCTCCGCAAGCACCTTTGTATCCTCAGTTGTGGCCTTTGCCCTCCACTTCTCCTCCATGGCCTTCATCTAATAGAACAATTCATATTCTTTTCTTTGCATTCGGTCACCAAAGCACTTTATGAATCCACCATTGCAGTCAACTCTTCCTTGTAAGCTCCAACACCACCGCTCCTCTTGACTTGATTTGCATGCTTTCCTGCATCTAGATGCACAAGAGTAGTAGTCGGGTTCTCTACAAAGTCCTCTCCTTCACTTCAAAATTTCTTTTTATCCACTTGTCATGTCCATCAAGCTCGGTATAGCAATGGTGGAAACCAAACAGTTTGCTATGGTTTTTGTTGTTCCTTTCTTCATAAATAGCTTGCATTGCTTCCTCGTATTGGTAGGTGGGCATTCCACTTGTCGGCTAAAAGTTTACTTGCCCCACACAACGGCCCACCGGTTGTGTTGCTCTTGGATGTTACCCCAAAGATGACTAAGAGAACCGATTGTGCGG
Organism: Triticum aestivum; assembly: GCF_018294505.1. Classification (NCBI taxonomy): domain Eukaryota; kingdom Viridiplantae; phylum Streptophyta; class Magnoliopsida; order Poales; family Poaceae; genus Triticum; species Triticum aestivum. The sequence goes on from NC_057800.1 coordinate 621,297,529, forward strand.
CTAGAGGGGATGGGCGCAATGTTGCTCCTTTGTTTGGTCGGCACCGATCGTGGCATCGAGAGAGACGTTGATCCAAGCTTCACACAAAGCTTTGCCTTCATCGATCTTGTAGTTGCCCGTCCTCGGCTTCCTCTTCACTTGACTCTCACCGATCTCCTCGTCCATCATCTCAACATCTCTCGTTTGGTTATATGGCATAGTCATCGCAATGTCATTGAGCCCAAGTGTGTGACTTGAATTCAATTCATTCATGAAATATTGGGCATCATTGTTCATTTGCTCACTACAAAAGTAAAGGAGGAACCTAGCAATCAATACCGAAGAATGCATCAGTATACTAAGCAAAATGCAAACAATAACGAAAAGAGGCATTTTTTACCTTTTGGGCATTTCCTCGAGCATGTCATCGTCGCAGGTCGTAGCATTCAAATCCATCCCATCCTCGGCCGCCTGCGGTGGAGGGGTTGCCGGTGTGGCAACAAGAGGTGGGGTAGCAGTCGTCGGAGCCGCAGCAGGTCGAAGGGGGAAGCAATAGGCGGCCACATTCTTCTTTTTCTTCGTCAGTGTCACCACGTTAACTGTCACCTTTTCCGTTGGCCGACGGAGGGACTGTCAACGATCGTCGTCGACACTTTGTTGCCAATGAGATTTCTCTCCTGATGCTGCCTTTTTGGTGGCTGCACCGCCGAATTCATGGCCATCGATGGGTCTCCGACGCCGGCGCTAGTGTCCAAGGGTGCGGCGGGGGAGTCAGCCGAGCTGACGCAAACTAAAATTGAGAGAGAGGGAGGAAAGCTTTGGGGGGGGGGGGTCAAAAACTCAAATTTAGTAAAGTTTTGTGTTTGTCTACTAGTTGGCTCTTTTTGGCCCAAATATCACTTTTGCTCCTCAATTTTCAGTTTCAGGATATTTGTTAGAGATGTCCCAGGACAAGGTGTTAGGGCTAGGAGTTTTTTTTTAGGAAGGGCTGGAGGTTTAGTGCGAGCAATGAAATTGAATCCAACAACTCCCTCAAAAAAAAGTTGAATCCAACAGCAACAAGTGAACAAGTAAGCCAAAAGGTGACGATAGTGGAGACATCAAATGGTTGGTGTTGGGGTGGTTGGATTGTAACGAAACAGGGGGGCGGGTGATTGGATTAAATCGATCGAACTGGAACATCTTGGCCTTGATCTTTTCCATGCGGACAGGCAGTTAAAGCACGCACTGCGCGTTGCGCAATGAAATGGGGGCAGCCAGCTCGTGCTAATCTGCAGACTGGTCATACGTTTGCCATTTCCGTTCCTTTCTGAAACTGCACGATAGTACAATGCCACCAATAAAGCATTGTTATTACAAGCTTAAAAAGGACAAAGGTCATGCTCATGCACATGGCAGAAGATCAATCATGTGCAGTTAACTGCCAATCTGCCACCTTCCTGAACTAAATTTGGGTCTCATTTCAAAATATATGCCACGACTTGACAGACGATCAACCGACACAGGTCTACGGCATATGAGAATTGCAACCACGAGTCATGGGATAAGAATAACAGGAGGCCCAGAAGAATTTTCCAGAAACATACTGCTAGAATGCTGAGATAGGAGTAAAGCGAACAGAATAGAGAAAACTAGGATGGGGATACTGTTCCGGCGTTCCTTGAAGCGACTGTAGGACTAGTTGGGTTGCCTATAATTTGAGATCTGTCTCCTTTGTCACCACTCAGCAGACATGTGATGTTCGGTAGTACTACTATCATATGAAAACTGCAAAACAGGTTGTACGAAGAAATTATTGTGACCCCCGGCTTTCGAGAGAGAGAGAGAGAGGGTCGCCATGCATTCTGAAGGAGCCCCTGAAGAAATCCACTGGCAGACACAAATGTGTTAATTGTTGGTATCATCAGTACAAAAGAATGTTACATGCACACACAGTGGGGGACTTACGGAGACTTTAATCAACTATTCCACGTTTCTGTTGGGCGTCCATGGCGAACCTGGAGACCAGATTCCATACACGGTTCACAACTCCATGCGACATGATGGAAAATGCATCTTTTGCAGCTCCTTGACGTGCTTCTAGAGCTTTGGAATCGCTAAGCAGTTCTTTTAGCACCTCCAGCAGTTCAGCTTCTCCTGTCAACTGGCAAGAACATTGGCATCAGTTTTCTAGCTGGAGTGGGAGGAGTGAAAAGACCAGCCTTCACCGATAGGCCCGATCACAAGATCTTGTGCCTAAAGAGCAGTCTATGGGCTTTTACCCTGTTATTAAACATTAATATTACTTCCTAACAAATTTCCCAAATAGAAAGAAAGCCAACCAAGAAAGTACCACTATGCATGATCGAACTACCCTCGGCATTGGTTAGTGGTGTGCAGGAGCAAGTCATTCAATAAACAATGCAAATGATGCGCCATAGTTATGTTTCAGTAAAGGGACCCCTTAAATAAATGGGAAGTTACAGAACAACTTGTCACCTGCTTGACAGCTAGAGGATTTATTTGCCACATTTCAACCAGCATATGATAGAAATGTCCAACATGGGGACCTGAAAGCCAGTGCAAATCGTCAAACTCTATACGCTCTGATTTGGCCAAATAAACGATGCAAGCTCAAATAGGTAGATACCTTTGCCTTACCAGTTAGAACAGCACAACCAGCTGCAGCAGCCTCGGAAAAATTATGGCCAGACAAGCTAGGTAAAAATGAGCCTCCCACAACTGCTATTGGAGTGACCCTGTAGAGCATTCTTAATTCCCCTGCTTACCATCATATTTTCTGCCATTAACTAATAGTTCAAACGGATATACATAATCTGCACAGAAATAATGCACAAACTTTCCGATGGAGAGATTACACAAACCTAGAGTATCAACCACGTATACCCTAGTGTTTATAGACACCAATTCCATTGTTGACCTCAGCACAAAATTGACCTTTTGTTTTTTCAGTGCCTGCAAGAAATTGTATACAAAGATATGGTTCAGGCCTATTGTAGTACCAAGTTTACATTAAAATGTATCACATGCTCTTTATGCTTTAAAAATAATAAAAGAAAGACACTAGAACTACAGGGAGTAGCCTCTTTGTTTGTTTTCCATAAAGAACGAGAGGCAACCCTGAGCTCCCCGTGGAGTTCACAATATGAAAGCAAGTGGGCTGGGCATCCACTGACACACCTAACTAACTTGGCAATGCTCAGTTGTCTGCTTTTCATGCTTTAGAAAAACTATCAAACTTCAAGACGTGCACAGTTCTGTTATTCACAGTACTCGAGCCTTATACAGTAAACAGAGTAACTCCCATAACACTTGCTCCTCATCTTAAGTATATTTACAATCATTTGATTTTTTAATAACCAACAAGATATGATACTTACTTCACTCCAAATTGTAAGCAGTTTAAGCATTTGTCCAAGTCAAACTTTTAAAAGTTTGACCATATTTATAGGAAAAGAACTGGTAGCATTTACAAAGCCTAATTAGTATGATTAGATCCATTGTGAAATATATTTACATATTGTATATAAACTTTTGCTTTACACAACATACATATCGTAAAAAATACTGTTCAAAGTATCAACTTGGAGAGTCAATGTCTAAAACTACTTACATTTTGGAATGGAGAAAGTATTAGAAAACTGGTAAGTAGCCAAATAACTAACGTTGTACTCGGGAACTGGCTCATACACCAAACAGGGTAAAATAGAAGGGGTACGAAAAGGCACCATTAACATACCAAAGAAACATTCTTGATGTCCTGAGGATGTCTTGGCACGAGAATTAAAAGTAGCGAAGCATACGCCTTGATTAACTCGTCATGAACGCGGAGAAGGACTGAAAAACAAAAATAAAGTTAAGGTAGCCTCAAGGAATCGTTTTATGTTGAGAACACTGCCATTATGACCTAGGAAATGAATTCTTTTATGTTACTTCACAAAAAAAACACTGTGCAAGGTCCTTTTCCATGATTGGTGTACTACGAGAATGGTAGGAAAACTGAAGGAAAGGACAGAAGATACGAAATGATAGGCGGGCCCAAGAACAGAGACAACTATAATTATAAATTTTGGCAACCTGGAGAGTACAGAAGTCTTTGTTGACTAGGCAATCTTAAATATATTGAAGGCATATTCCATGAACATAACAGCTCGCAAAGGCAATCTGCTTATCTACTCCCCATTCCTAATCCAAGTCCCCTTCGAAAACAGCTGTCAAACATTTAAAACTTGCAATTCTGACCCCTTGATTGGCCATGTGAAGATTGCATGAATATATTCATCATGTGAGGTATTTTACTTAATGTTGATTTCATGACTTGAATAGCACTTAGCAATGGATAAACTTGTACTTGGAGACTGTAAGGAAGTCAGCAAAGAGGTTAGGCTAGCAGGGGGCCACCATATAGTTGATTGAGCGCACAGTTCACTGGAACGGCAGATGCACAACAAATATATATTGGTGCACTTAATAGCAAAAAGGTGCACTTCTGGTGTGCTTACCTTCCTCTTCACCTCTGTGAATTGAAGCTGCCATCCAGATGGGCCTATCATTGAACTGCCGCTGCAGATCTTTGATTGTATTCAACTCTTTCTCCCGAACCTCAACATCACCGACAGCTAGGTAAATCATGAGTCACAATAAATCACTTCACTTGTGAACAGGGTCATCTTTTCAAGCTCCTGAGATTACCTTTAGAATTGTGCCACTCGTAGGTTCACTACCAAATGTATTCTCAAAAGTCAAAACGATGAATGACTAGAAAAGAAAAAGATAAACAGAAAATACCATATTTTAAATCGCCAGCGAAATGGATTTTGTACGGTGGTGTATGGAGCAACTGAAAACGAACAGCCTGGATGGTACTCTGCACCAGATAAAATGAACGCTGATGGGGGTAACAGTTGTACGACATAAAAGTAGGGCTTAAACCTCTACTACTACTTACCAGTGGGATAACAAGTGATAGTTTAGAGAGCATCAGAGAGACTAATGGTAACCCTAGAGGCACAGACCAACGGTTGAACGACTTCAGTGACATGCGGGCATTTAAAAGAGCCACTGCAATCTGAAAATATGCAGGCCAGTTATGTTCATAACAAACAATTAGCTAGGGAACGATGCAGATACTAATGAACAACACAAGGCAATAAAATCTGCTCATGTACAGCATGCAGGAAGTTTTGAAAAGGCAGCCCAGACTCTAGAAATTGGAATACGGGAAAGATCATTAACAGAGAGCAGGTGATGCACAAGATCATGAATGAACTGCTCACCCCTTTCTCTGCTGCAGACATGATGAGGTTTGGCCACAATTCACTTTCCATGAGAAGTATCAAACTTGGCTTCCAGTATCCAATGAAACTTTCTATTGCGTCAGGACAGTCAAGAGGTGCAAACTACAGACACTCAACAAATGCATCATTAGAATTTAGAAGGACAAACAGGCATAATCACACAATTCACTATCAACGCTCTTATATTTCTTTACAGAGGCAACCTAACAATCAAAAGTAAGTGGACATAACAGAATCTTATGAAGTTTAGGTGGTACAGCCGAACAAAGTAGTATCATTACCAAACAAATTCCATTAGCCATATGTTGAGGCAGAAACAGTTTTCTTGAGAGAGGTGAACAAAGCAATTACAATTACCTCTTCTGGGTGTCGAAATGGTTATATTATCTCTTTTCTACAGATAGTTATATGCATAAGTACCGGATAAGGTTAAGCAACAACGCTACAAAATTAGCACCTTAATTTTTTGAACCTTTTTTAATGATATGACCTACGCGATTGCTAAGCACCTGCATTTTACATAGATGGTTGCATTTTCTCTTAGTTATAAATTTATTCTACAGCTTGTTGAATTATTTTGATGGATTCCCTCATTTCACCAACTCGTACTAAATAGTGAGCTAACGAATCCCGTTCTTTTTGCCACTGAACAGGTATAGTTGCATGCATAAGCACCTGGGAATGCTACAAGGCTACAAGACGAGCTCATTATCTATCATATGTGGCAAGATCAAATGATTTCCTGTTACCAAACGCCTCTTCAATCATCTAAACTAGATATGGCATCACTAAATTAACTCTAGCATACGTTTCGAAATAAATAAAATAACTCTAGCATAACAAGAGAGCTCTGAAGGTGTGGAGCAATCTCCAAACTCACCTGATATATGACAACATCCGGTAGCAAATCCTTTATCACTTCGCTATATCAAACAAAGAAGGGAACTCAAAGCTTGACCACATCTATGTAAATAAAATAGCCCGCTCAAATGCTCAATGGTGATTGTGGGACTCACAAGGCGGAGAGAGTGGTGGTGGTGAGGAGGATAGGGAGGCCGGGATGGAGGCGCGCGCAGTGACGGACGACCGGGAGCGCGGCCATTCCCTCGCCGAGGGAGACGGCGTGGAACCACACGAGCGGCGAGCCTGGCCGAGGCCGCGCGACCGACGGCCGGCCCAGCCGCTCTGGCCAACGTGACCGGTGCTCCAGCCCTCGCAGCCGCCGCCACAGGAGCACCGCCGGCGCCGCCGCGCGGCTCGCCGCCCTGTACAGCTCGTACAGCGCCCGGCCTCCGCGCGCCGCCGACGCCGGCGCATGGGCCGGCCGCATGGTTGGAACCTGACCGATCCAACGAAAGAGGCAGTGACTAGTGAGCGGGCCGTTACACTTCTAGTGGTTCAATATACAAGCCCAACCTACACGAAAATGACGCGTTCGAAATGTGATTGGGCCCTTCCCGACCCTCCGTAAACTTGTCGTGCTCACGAACAAGAGGTTTACGCAAAAAAAAAGGTTTTACGCTTTCAAAGTTTTTGTCTAAAAAAAGAAAAAAAACGCTTTCAAAGTTCAGAAGATCACATTCTCTCCAGGTTTTTATATTAAAAAAAAATATCTCCAGGTTCCAAAATGGAGAGAGTTCTTGTTTGCTCCCGTCCTTGGACTCAGAATTCATAAACCATGGAGCATCAGGAAAGATCTAAGAATGCCGAGAAAATAAATCTATTTGAGGGAGAGGTAGATGTGGAGGACAAGAACCCCACACTGCACCCCTCAGAAGAGCGCAAATAGGAAGAAGTTAAGAGGAAGAGATGGTCAGGCAGTGGACAGTAATAAAAGTTCTGCAAATGATTTAGGATCGGCGACACCCCTAGAGGGTGATCGCCGGGAGCAATGAAACTCTTGTCATGGAACTGCCGGGGTCTCGGGAATGAACCGGCAGTTCGAGCTTTGCTGGACGTCCAGCGAAGTACCCATCCCGATGTGATGTTCTTGTCGGAGACTCACCTCGATAGCTATCCGGCTGAATGTCTGAGGCGTCGTTTGAAGATGGATCAAAAACTAGTTTGCACTAGTAATGGGAGAAGTGGTGGTTTATTGTTACTATGGAAAAATAATATTGTAGTTCAGAGATTGGGGTTAGACCCCAAGTTTATTGATGTACAGATCACAAGCGATGGAGGTGAACCATGGCGATTGACTGGCATGTATGGGGAATTTCGATGGGAAAATGAGTACTTGACTTGGGACCGTATGCGCCAGCTATCTCAAACAAGTACACTACCATGGTTACTTATTGGTGATCTGAATGAAATTCAATTTCTGCATGAGAAAGAGGGGGGGGGGAATCCACGTCCCCAACAATATATGGTGGCTTTCCAACAAGCGATTGATGATTGTAACCTGCATGATATGGGCTTCGTTGGAGATATATTTACATGGCGCAGAGGAAGGATCCGAGGAAGGTTGGACAGAGGTCTCGTGAACGATGGATGGTCTAGTTTATTTCCCAATGCAAATCTGGAACATTGTAACTTTAACCATTCTGACCATAGACCATTGTTGGTTGACACTGATTTTTCTCAAGGAACAACACCGATCCAAGAGAGACCCAAGAGGTTCGAAGCTAGGTGGCTAAGAGAGGCAAATTTTTCTGACTTGGTTCAAGAAATGTGGGATAAGGCAGGAGGTGACCCGAATGTTTCAGGGATTTTTCAGAAGCTCTCCCGTATGCACTCAGAATTTCATTAATGGGATCAACGGGTGTTAAAAAAACCAAAGAAGCGTCTTCGGAAAGCACAACGAGATCTAGAGCAAGTTATGGCTGGACCCATGATGGATGAAAATGAAATAAAAAGAAAGGAGCTGGCTGAATTGATAGAGTATCTGTTAGAACTTGAGGAGATCCAAAGTATGCAGCGATCTCGCGTGGATTGGCTTAGATATGGGGATTGTAATACAACCTTTTTCAAGCTTTTGCGGCGGCTCGAAGGAAAAGGAACTATATCGAGAAATTGAAAGATAATAATGGCGACATTATGGAAGGTATGGCTGATTTAAATCCTCATATACAAGGTTATTTTGCTAGCCTGTTCACGTCTCCATTTTAGCATATCGATCCTGCATTACTTCAGAAGGTGCACCGGAAGGTAACAGAACAAATGAACACCATATTGATGGCACCTTTTTCTGCTGATGATGTTCGCAAGGCAGTTTTTAGCATTGGCGATCTAAAGGCTCCGGGCCCAGACGGGCTACATGCAATATTCTTTAAAAAATATTGGCATATCATTGGTGATGAAATTATTTTTGCAGTATTACATGCGATCAACACCAGGCATATTCCAACAGAATGGAATGATACATCCATTGTCTTGATCCCAAAAGTGGATTCCCCGGAGTTAATACCACAGTTCCGGCCCATTAGCTTATGCAACGTTCTTTATAAAATTATCTCCAAGATGCTTGCATTTCGTCTAAAGAGTATTCTGTCTGATATCATTTATCCTACACAAAGTGCTTTTGTCCCTGGCAGGATGATCACTGACAATATTCTGGTGGCATATGAATGCATTCAGAAAATTAAGAACACCAACAACAGTCAGGCTGGGTTATGTGCAGTAAAACTAGACATGCATAAAGCTTATGACAGGGTCGAATGGATCTTCTTAAGGAACATGATGCATAGATTGGGGTTTGATAACAGATGGATTGAGCTTATGATGGCTTGTGTGAGCTCAATTAGATACAAAGTTCGTTTTAATTCCCAAGAGACAGAGATGTTTATACCTTTGAGGGGACTCCAGCAGGGGGATCCTTTATCTCCTTATTTATTCCTGATTTGTGCAGAAGGCCTATCCAGCATGGTGCAGTATGAAGAAGAAGTTGGTGGCATTGATGGGATTAGAGTGTGCAGGAATGCACCGTCAGTTTCACACCTCTTATTTGCTGACGGTTCTCTAATTCTCATGAGAGCAGATATGTTAAATGCAACTTCCTTACAGCATGTGTTGGACACCTATTGTGAAAACTCGGGACAACTGGTAAGTTTGAATAAATCCAGTGTTTTCTTTAGCCCAAATACTAATATGCAGACAAGAGATGAAATATGTGATGAACTTCATATCACAACACAAGCATTGTCAGATAAATATTTGGGTTTGCCTGCTATAGTTGGCGCTAATAGAAGTGACTGCTTTAAGCATTTCTGTGAGAAAATCAAGAAACTTTTGAAGGGTTGGATGGAGAAACAGTTATCTACAGGAGGGATGGAAATTCTATTGAAAGTTGTTGCACAGGCTATTCCAGTTTTTGCTATGTCTGTATTCTGCATTCCGAAGGGAGTGTGTAAAGATATTACAGATGCGATTGCACAATTTTGGTGGGGAGATGATGAAGAAAATAAAAAGATGCATTGGTTTTCTTGGTGGAAATTATGCATTCCAAAATGTGATGGTGGTATGGGATTCAGGGATCTACACTCCTTTAATTTGGCTTTATTAGCTAAGCAATGTTGGAGACTAATTACAAATCCAGAATCTATTTGTTCCCAAATCTTGAAGGCCAAATACTTCCCATCCACTGTTTTACTCTCTGCAGGCCCCAAAAAGGGATCTTATTTTACATGGCAGAGTATAATTGTGGGACTTGCCACTTTTAAGTGTGGCTATATTTGGCGAATTGGTTCGGGAGAGAAGGTGAATATATGGAATGATCCATGGGTTCCTGCAAGTCCGGACAGGAAGATTTTAACTCCTCGGGGACACACCGTGATATCTAAGGTGGTGGAGCTAATTTATCCAGTTATAGGACAGTGGGATGACGACTTGATCAGAGACATCTTTAACCATGTGGATGTAAAAAGGATTCTGCAGATTCCGATAAACTTTCAAGCCTTTGATGATTTCGTTGCTTGGCATCTTACGAGTTCAGGGATTTTTTCAGTGAGGACTGCTTACCACGAACAACGGGCACATAAATATAGAGGCAAAGTAGGAGATAATATCATGTCCAGTAGTACCAGGCAATCAGCAATATGGAAACACCTCTGGGAGTTGCAAGTTCCACGAAAAGTACAGATTTTTTGTTGGAGAGCGCTCCGAGGAATTGTCCCTCTGAAATCAATATTATCAAATAAACACTTGCCTGTGAGTGGTGTATGTCCGGTTTGCAAGAATGGCCCTGAAGATGTGAGACACCTACTCTTTCAATGCGTACTTGCCAAGAGATTGTGGACTGATCTGGGCCTTATTGATAAGGTAAACAGTGCTTTACACATTGATCGTTCGGGATCGGTAATTTTGGAACATCTACTCATTGAGTCAGACGTTCCCTTGTCAGTTATGCCAAGTCTGAACTATAAAGAAGTTTTCGCCACCGGATGCTGGTATTTATGGTGGCTACGCAGGCAACATACACATCATGATTCTTGCCCTCCTCCATTTCGGTGGCCTGGTTCGATCTTGGCTATTGTCGGGAACTATATGAAGTCAATTCAAAAGTCAGAGACGAGTGAACATAAGTGGACGAGACCAGAACCCAATTTTGTTAAACTTAATGTTGATGCCTCGTTCCATGTAGATGATCGCTTGGGTGCAACAGCGGAAATTTTGTGTGATGCAAGTGGAATATCCATAGCAGCTGAATGTAGACTCATCCAAACGCAGCTGACGCAATGACTGTTGAAGCAATGGCAATGCGCGATGGACTATACTTGGCAAATTATTTGGGTTTTAACAGAGTTGAAGCAGAATCCGATTCTCCGAATGTGGTGAATTACTGTTAAGGGCGGGCTCAATGGTGGGATGCGGCAGCGGCAATCTTTGCGGAATGCGTTGATATAGCTACGTCAATAGGGAAGGTTGAAAGATCGTCGATGTCGCCTAGAGGGGGGGTGAATATGCATTTTAAAATAATTACGGTTTAGGCTTTAACAAATGCGGAATAAACCTAGCAGTTAATTTGTCAAGCACAAAACCTAAAACAACTAGGCTCACCTATGTGCACCAACAACTTATGCTAAGCAAGATAAGAAACTATGTGATAGCAAGATATATGACAAGAAACAATATGGCTATCACGAAGTAAAGTGCATAAGTAAAGGGGCTCGGGTAAGAGATAACCGAGGCACGCGGAGACGATGATGTATCCCGAAGTTCACACCCTTGCGGATGCTAATCTCCGTCTGGAGCGGTGTGGAGGCACAATGCTCCCCAAGAAGCCACTAGGGCCACCGTAATCTCCTCACGCCCTCGCACAATGCAAGATGTCGTGATTCCACTAAGAGACCCTTGAGGGCGGTCATCGAAACCGTGCAAATGGCAACCCTTGGGGGCGGTCACCGAACCCGTACACTTTGGTAACCCTTGGGGGCGGTCACCGGTACCCGTCAAATTGCTCGGGGCGATCTCCACAACCTAATTGGAGACCCCGACGCTTGCCCGAAGCTTTACACCATAATGATTGAGCTCCGAACAACACCAACCGTCTAGGGAGCCAAGGCACCCAAGAGGAACAAGCTCTAGAGTGCCCAAACACCCAAGAGTAATAAGCTTCTCAAACTTTACTTCCACGTATCACCGTGGAGAACTCAAACCAATGCACCAAATGCAATGGCAAGGGCACATGGAGTGCCCAAGTCCTTCTCTCTCAAATCCCACCGAAGCAACTAATGCTAGGGAGGAAAATGAGAGGAAGAACAAGAAGGAGAACACCAAGAACTCTAAGATCTAGATCCAAGGGGTTCCCCTCACATAGAGGAGAAAGTGATTGGTGGAAATGTGGATCTAGATATCCTCTCTCTTTTTCCTCAAAAACTAGTAAGAATCCATGGAGGGATTGAGAGTTAGCAAGCTCGAAGAAGGTCAACAATGGGGGAAGAACACGAGCTCAAAGTATAAGGTTGAATAGGGAAGAAGACCCCCTTTTATAGGAGCTCCCGAATCCAACCGTTATGTGCTCAGTCCGCGCACGAGCGGTACTACCGCTCAGGGGAGCGGTACTACCGCCCGGGAGGTAGAACACGGAGAGCGGAGCGAAACAGAGTGCGTGGCAAAGTCGTATGAGCGGCACTACCGCTGGAGCCAGCGGTACTACCGATGACCGCAACGGTACTGCCGCTTGGGACAGCGGTACTACCACTTGTGGCGATAAGCGGTACTGCCGCTCCGGCCCGGCGGTACTACCGCTGGGACCGCGCACAATGCCTACTACGAGCACATGGAGAAGGAACAGAGAGGAGGGCCATTGAGCAGCACTAGGAGTGGTGGTAGACGCGGTACTACCGCTCCTACTGCCGCTGAACCCGACATGAGAAAACCACGTCTCGAGTCAAGGCGGTACCAGCGTGGAATCGGAGTCGTACTACCGCTTATGGCCATGGGCGGTACTACCGCTGTGAGACAACGGTACTACCACTTGTGGCGATAAGCGGTACTGCCGCTCCGGCCCAGCGGTACTACCGCTGGCGCCATCCTTAAGCCACTTCCACGAAAGCAAGTAAACTCCACGGAAAACCAGAACTGTCATAACTTCTGCATATGAGCTCTGAATTGAGCAAATTCAAGCTTGTTGGATACAAGACGACGAGTAGCATCAAAACAGCCGAGAAGAGGTAGGGGAGGTATGCCAACAAATAGAGGAGTGAAACCTCCAACCGAGAAGAACCGGCAAAACCTCCAATATCGAAAACATCATAGAAGATGCACGTGAACTCCGTTTTCGATGAACTCGAGCTTGTCATCAAGATGACCACAAGCTCCAAAACTCACAAAGAGAAGAACCAAATAAGAACCAATAAAGATGATGCAAAGATGCAATGGTTTGAGCTCTCTATGAATGATACGATCAAGCTACTCATCGAGAGCCCCCCTTGATAGTACGACAATCGATCCTATAACCCGGTCTCCCAACTACCATCATGAGATTGGTAAAATAGAAAACCTACCAAGGGCAAACCTTTGCCTTGCACATGGTCCACTTGAGCTAGATGATGACGATCTTGACTCCCTCAAGTTGGACCACCTTTCTTGATTGGGTTGACTCGATGAAGACTAGTTGATTGCTCCCCCATACTCCACTATGGGTGAGCCACTCTTCCGCACATCTTCACAAGTTCATTGTCACCATAAAGGACGACAAGCTTCAAGCATTTGATCTCTTCGTGATGCTCCACTTGAACTTGCACACCGCAACCTTTCTTGATTGTGTTGACTTGATGAAGACTAGTTGATTGCTCCCCCATACTCCACTATGGGTGAGCCACTCTTCCGCACATCTTCACAAGTCCATTGTCACCACAAAGGACGGCAAGCTTCAAGCATTTGATCTCTTCGTGATGCTCCACTTGAACTTGCACACCGCAACCTAACCCCATAAAGAACCCTCACGAAGACCATGGGTTAGTACACAAAGCGTAATTGACAATGCTTACCATACCATGGGATCACTTGATCCCTCTCAGTACATCTTCTACGCTTTGTGGGTTGATCAACTTGATTCACTCTTTGACTTAGTCTTGATCAACCTCTCACAAGACCAACCTTTAGGTAATTCCTTGAATAGCACCTTGGTCGACACAAACTTTCCTTGAAACCAACACATGTACTCCAAGAAAAGCCTATGGACAAAACCTTCAAATATAACTCAAGGCAACCATTAGTCCATAGAGATTGTCATCAATTACCAAAAACAAACATGGGGGCACCACATGCTCTTTCAAAGGTCATCTTTAAGCATTGTTTTCATGATGCAAATTCTGTTGCTCACGAGCTAGCTAAGTTTAGTTTTTGTAATAAGTGTGACAATAGTTGGGCTAATGAACCACCTGCGTTTTTTACTTAGCCAACTAGTAAACGATGTAATCATTCTTTAGTTCAATAAAGCTAGCCATGATGGCCTTTCCCAGAAAAAGGAAAGATCTAAGATGAAACCCCATCAAAATTGATATTGATATGTACAACTTCGGCACAATGTTGCTAAATCTCAGTTGACTAAGACGTGGTTATGTCTTAGTCGATGCTATATTTACGAGATCTTACACTCCGTGCAAAATTTTCTTTTCTTACGTGTTAGAGCAACTCTAGCCGATCTTCTAAAAAAATAGAGAAGTATCCAGCCAAGTAAAATTCAGTGGAGTATTTTTACTGCATTAACTTTTGGCCGGATGTAGTCGATTCCCTAAATAAGTATAACGGAGTAAAAAAATGGATATGCTGAATAGAGATTTGATTTAAACAAACTTCTAACCAAAATTCGACACATAATTCACATTAATGTCAATCAAAACATAGTATACTTTAAGGGATTGGCTAGAACCCATCTAGTTGAGACATAACTATGGTCTCATTCACGTCAGCTGATGTCATCCTAGTTCTATCCCGTTTGTTTTTCACTTTTTCTTTTTGGGCTAGCCTAATGTGTTTTCTTGTCTTTTCTTAGCCTAGTAACTTTTCATGTTGTGTGGCAAGAGGCTTGAGCAGAACCACTAGTGTTATTGCGGTGCTGAATAGGAGCAGAACTACTAGTTGTAGCAATGATGAAGCTAGGTGAAAACTTGTAAGAATTTTTTTTATAATTAACACCACAAACTAATTAACCATGACTTTTTGTCAATTTCCTTTTGTTCCATTTTGCTATAATGCGTTGGCAAAAATGGCGCCGCAAGTATAATAATAGAGGTATGTCAATTTCCTGTTGCTCCATTTCCACATAAACCATGTGATTTTTTATTTTGAAAATTGTTTGCTGATTTTGAAACGTTCACGTACTTGAAAATATTTGTCAAATACGAAAAATGTTCATGAATGTTAAAAATGATCATGAATTTAAAAAAGTTGGTGAACTTTAAAAATCATAAATGTTACAAAAGAATCATAATTTTTTTAAATAATGAATTTCGGGGATAATCACAAGTTCTCAAAATATACATAGCCTTTTTTAAATCTCATGATCTTTTACAAATTAAAAGGAGAATAAAAAAGAAAAAGGAAACAAAATTATTGAAACCATGCAGTTGCGACATGCCTTAAAAACGTGTCATTGCGATCCCATTTAAAAACTTACCCTTGGAACCCATCTTGAAAAACATGTAGTTGCGACCCCTCTTAAAACATGCAGTTGTGACCCCGTCTTAAAAACATTTAGGTATGACCCCTTTTGAAAGCATTTGGGATCCACCTTAAGAAACATTTAGTTTTGACCAGCCTTGAAAAAGATGCAGTTGCAACCCCCTCTTGAAAACATACAGTTGCGACCCCTCTTGAGAAACATGCAGTTGCGACCCTGTCTTAAAAACATGCAGTTGCAACCTACCTTGAAAACATGTAGTTATGGCCCCACTTGGAACGCATGTAGTTGCGACCCCATCTTTAAAAAAATGCAGTTGCGACCCCGCCTTAAAAACATGCTGTTGCGACCTACCTTGAAAACATGCAGTTGCGGCCCCTCTTGGAAAACATGTAGTTGCGAGCCCATCTTGAAGAAAATGCAGTTTCGACCTCTCTTGAAAACATGCAGTTGCAACCCCTCTTGAAACATGCAGTTGTGACCCCGTCTTAAAAACATTCAGCTGCGACCCCTATTAAAAACATGCATTTGCTACCCACCTTAAAAAAGATGCAGTTTCGACCAGCCTTGAAAAAGATGCAGTTGCGACCCCCTCATGAAAACATGCAGTTGCGACTCCTCTTGAGAAACATGCAGTTGTGACCCTGCCTTAAAAAAATGTAGTTGTGACCTACCTTGAAATCATGGAGTTGCGGCCTCTCTTGGAAAACATGCAGTTGCGACCCCATCTTGAAAATATGCGGTTGCGACCCCTCTTGAAAACATGAGGTTGTGGCGTCATTTTGAAAACATACAATTACGACCCATGTTAAAAACATGCGGTTGAGGTCCCTCTTGAAAACATACAGTTGCGGCCTCATTTTGAAAACATGCAGTTACGACCCACCTTAAAAACATGCGGTTGCGGTCCCTCTTGAAAACATGCAATTGCGACCCACCTTTCAAACATGCAGTTGCGATTTCTCTTGAAAAACATGCAATTGCGACCCACCTTTCAAACATGTTGTTGCGATTTGTTTTAAAAAACATGCATTTGCGACCTTGCCTTAAAAACATGCAATTGCGACCTCTCTTGAAAACATGCAGTTGCAGTCATGTTATAACATTTGTAGTTGCGTGTCTAGTGGTGGATATGCAAGTGACCCCGATAACTCCCCCTCCAGACCACAGTTGCGACCCCTTTTTTTTCAATCTCAACTTCATTATTGTGTTGACACAATGAATTTAAAAATTAAAAAATTATAAGATTTTGTAAAACTAAAACCTAAGCAATCATTTCGAAATTGTAAAAATGAATATTAAGCTAAAATAAAATAAATATACTAAAATTAAGAAAAGAGAAAATAGTGAAACAATGTTCTAGGAGTACTATGTACAATGAAATAAGAAGAAAAAAAATCTGAAAGCAAAAAAGCAACGACAAAGGCACAACACAACCAACTCCCCGCCACCTGAGACAAACAGCAACTTTGCTACAGCTACGGACATTTGTTACAGGTTGCAATCTACAGGAGTACGTGGGGCAAACTAATTGGAAATTAACTGGGGTCACACCACTGAATTCACGAGGGAGGAGGGATTACAGGTGGGGCCGTAGTCGTCCGTAGAGGGTAGCCCGTATGGTGCTGCCCGTAAGTTTAGAATTTTGGGACAAACATGTCCAACAGCCTAGCGTGTGCTGAGCGAAAAAAACAACGACAAAAAAAAGAGATCAGATAAAACTCACGCTCCCCACATATCTCCACAAAAGCACGAATTTTGACGTGAATGAGCTCGTAGATAAAACTCAGCTAGCTGAGTTCTAGCAAATCCGGCACTTTAAACAAAAACTTTTGGCCTAGCGGTAGAATACTTTTTTGTTGCTGGTTAAGCAATGGAGTAAAATACATACACGACTATAGGTCTTAAGAGAACGGCTTTTTACTTCTCTAACCAGTTTTAGAGGATGGGGTAGAGTTGTTCTTATGTTACTTGACTCGAATTTGGCTTAATATCAGTCGACTGAGAATTAGGCACATCTATTTCGACTATTTTGATTCATGTGGTTTTGCAGCATTCACAGATATAAGGAAAGCTATATACTCCCTTTGTATACAGACAGATACATTCGTTTGAACGACAATTTTCACAGATATAAAAAAAGCTATATATCCCTCTATATACAGACAGATACATCCGTTTGAGCGACAATTAATATGAGGGGAAGGTAGTATAAGAGCACACTTCAACTCTTCCCCTCGAGTATAAGAGTACGGAATTGATCGGGCTGAACGCTTGTCGGGTCACATTCATCTGCCTACATAACTTATCCAGAACCAAAACTCGATATGTACTCAGCCGACCAGCAATTTCCGACGGCTCGTCGGCAAAGTCGAAGCTCAATGCCAAGCCACAAACGGCGACCTCAACATTTCCTCGCTTGCGTACCACCTCAAACGGAGCCTCACACGTTAGCGAAGAGCTTGTACGTGCCGGCGTCGAGCACGATCTGCCTGACGGCGGCCACGGACGCGACGATGGCGACGGCGGAGAACACGACGGCGATGGCGGTGTTGAGCCAGAACACGAAGCCCTTCTTGGAGGGCTTGAAGGTGAGGTTGTAGAAGAGCGCCGGCACGGCGAAGTCGAGCGGCATGAAGCCGAAGGCCCCGATGAGCGCATTCATGTCGCCGAAGAAGGGTATCATGGCGGCGATGGTGGTGCCGAAGGCGACGGCCAAGGTCCGGGACACGAGGCGCGGCACCACGTTCCGCGCCGCGTACTGCCCGGCCTTGGGGTCCGACAGGAGGCCCTCCAGGACCTCGTTGGTCGGCTGCAGGTACACGGTGGCCGTCGCCGACAGCTGCACCAGCGTGAAGAGCTCCGCCATGAGCAGCAGCCACACCGGGATGACGGGCCTGCCGTCCACCATGAAGTTGTTGAGCAGCAGGCCCTGCGCCGCGTTGCCGAACGCCCAGTACCCCGCCGTGGCCACGCTGAAGAAGGTGGTCACCACCACCGCGTAGCACAGGCACAGGCCCTTGAACATCTTCCCCGTCACCGGCGCCGCCACCGTCGCCTGGATCAACAAAGCCACGGATTAACAAAGCTCTCTTTGAGATTCATCAGAGGGTTTATTCAGACGTTCAGGTACCTGTATCTCGGGGATGATGCCGTTGCCGTAGGTGGTGGCGATGACGGCGAGGGCGTTGAAGACGCCGTAGACACGGGCGTGGGTGTCGCCGACGATGGAGTAGTCCTTGGGGGGCGCCCGGTCGGAGGTGCCGAGGTAGACGCAGCCGGCGACGGCGCAGAGGCTGTAGGAGAGGCAGAGCAGCAGGGAGACGAGGTTGACGTGGCGGAGGGAGTGGAAGGACGGCAGCTGCGCGAGGATCACCAGGAAGACGCCGAAGATGGCCACGAAGACGTAGAGCTTGATGGCGCCGCCGGGGCTGGCGATGAGGTAGATGGCCTTCATGCTCTGGCCGGCGAGCAGCGTGGACGCGACCACGGCGCCGAAGCACACCATGAACTGGATCGGCCCGATGTAGTAGCGCGCCCACCCGGGCCCTGCGTCAGAGAAGCAGTGTCAGTAACATGCTCGCCAATTTATTTATTTTTGCTAGAATGCCATTCGATCGTAGTCTGCACATTTCTGCTACGGTCGTTTCTCGTTTTCACCTTCGGAAATTGCTCTCCTGCCCTGCCATGCCATGCCGGCGGCGAGCCCACGGTGGTACTCCCTTCGTAAACTAATATAAGAGCATATAGATCACTACTTTCGTGCCCCCGCCCACACCGTCAAGACCAGATCTGTCGCCTGTGCGAGGCGCATGCAGGAGTCGCAAATTATTGGAAGAAGATGCTCACGTGATGGCATCTCATGATCCTTGGGTCCGAAAGGCTGGAGCTAACTGCTGGATGTCGGCTAGTGCTGGTAGTCCTTGACCACGTGCTTTTGACCTCCCATGCATCGGTGATCGGTCATGCATGCATGACCAAAGCCAAAGCAATTCGCGGGACACTGCCGTGGACTGGTCCAACACGCCCATCACTTGCCCATCGGTGCCACACACGTACAGATGTCGGGCATGCTGGTGTTACGCTCGAAACATATGACGGCAGGATAACGCCACGTACTACAGGAAGGTCGTGCGTGAGCTCTTTGGATATCGGCCGGCCGTGCCATGCTTGACGTGGACTCGTGCGGCCGTACACGGCTCCACGGCGGTGTGTGCAGCTGAACGGTTGCATCCGTATAATAATCGCTGGATGACGTGTCAATTATGTTGTTATTAGTGTACTATATAACTGACCTAGTATGTCGGCGGCCATGTCCCTGAAGCGGAGCTGGCGGCGGCCCTGCTGCGCGTGGTGCTCGAGGACGCGGGAGAGGAGGTTGTAGGAGTAGAAGGTGACGGCGGCGCCGACGACGAGGCACACCATCCCCGCCGACCACCCCAGCGCCGCGAACGCGAACGGCAGGCTCAGCAGCGGCGGCGCCACAATCGACGTCGTCAGGTGGTACCCGCAGTGCAGCCATGACCCTGCAAACACGCACATGCATCAACAACATGTCAGTTCATGATCAACAAGCGATGATTTTTGTTGTTGTTAACATGATAATGGCATAATAATGTCACGCGCACGCTGTCAGAAAATGGGGCCCGGCGTTTGTGCCCAGCCCGGTCAAAAGTTGGCGGATATCAGAAGCCCCACGAATCCACCGTGCACCACGTCGAAGAAATCATGTGCCGAGGATGAACTTGTTTATTATTCTTGCGTGTGCTAAATTCCCGGAGGCGCGCGTCAGCGCACTCAACTCTTCTCCTCGGAATCGGAACACTGATGAGCGTGTGGTTCAGGGGTCAACAGCTCAACGTACAAGACGTGCTGGGAGACTTGGCATTGATACTGACATAAACCTACAGCCGCACTTGTTATTATTCGTCTTCTCTAGCTCGAGTGGATAATCATGTATAGTATGATTACCAGCGTGGAATTTCAAGCCTTGCCGGCCGACCTTTCAGTGGTCTATTTTCTGCAAGACATTGCTAGTTAATGTTGTCCAGCGTGTGCAAATATGGATGTGTGATGAATGTATTGTATCCGCGAGATGGTGATCGTGTACCAGTCCGATCCGGCCACGGTGCACACACCACTACCAACACCTCGTTTAACACACAAGGAATTGCCGGAGGTGCAAAATTCAGTGGAAATCCTACGTTAACATTAGTGTACTTTTGGCAGTTCCCTAGTAATATAATTACTTAATGCAAGTTGAGAAAATATTACTTGCTGGAGCATCATAGTTAGACCAGTTGACTGGCTGCTAAGCAGACTAATACATGTTGGGGTGATCTGGCTGCACATGCTTAGAGACACTAGATAATATTTGGTGCACATGTTTTCTAGGAATAAAAATGAAGTGCTCTGCGCACATTTCGCGGGAATGCACATGGAGGCGTATGGGGTATGGCTATGGATGGCCAAGAATCCCAGCATGCCGCGGGTACTGTTGTGTTTTGCTTCTTTCTTTGCTGCTAAAGAACATTTGGGCACGCAGGGTGAAGAGGGGAGGGAAAGTAAAAAAAGTGACATCTGCAGGGGGGAAAGCAGGTTCGTAGAAAGCACAGCTCTCGTAAAGCTATCCGTCTAAAAAAATCACATAAAGTAGACAGTGAAAAAAGGATGAAAACTCTTGAAAGGATAGATATGGGCAAGGGGCCAATTCAACACATGCATCCCCTACCCAGCAAGAACTTTTGACCAGGAGATCATCATAGGTGGAGCTCCAATGGCATGGCCAAATCATTGCCTTGTAAAACAAATCTTGTTAGCAGCTACTCCTACATCGATTTTATCTTGCTAGCAATAGCATAGCCAAAGCCACCTTCGCTCCCTTTGGTAGATATGTACAGTTGGTAGTCAGGGCTGCTGTTTTAGCTGGGGCAACCAATCAACAGTTTCATGCAGCGGCATGATCCTGACGCTCTCTCGACGAACACATGCGGTCATGTGCTCCCCTGACGCGCTACAGAAGAGAAAGAGAGGATGGGTGTAGGCACCTTTGGACTGGAGGACGAAGAGCGCGCCGGCGTCGAGCTTCTGGCCGACGGTGTCGCCGCCGGCCTCCATCTTCTTCGCCTCCTCCTCCTCCCTGCTGGGAGCCCCCATGCCGTCTAGCTAGCTCGCTAGCTCCTGACAGGCGGGGGCAGGACAGGACAGGCCCGGAAAGAAAGGTGGCTAGCCGAGCTACCAGTGGCAGACTCACACGTCGTGAAAATAATCTCACGGATCGAGAAGGTTCTCTCCCCCTCTCTTTGACCCCTTTGCTCGACCGATATGTGCAGGGAGCCAAGAGCTGAGCTACCCCCCTATATAGGCGCCGCGGTGCCGTGCTGAAAAGCCGACTGATGAGAGCGCACGCCAAGAGCGCGCGCACGTATCAGGCTCCTGAATCCTGATTCTCTTTGGCCGCTCCACCGGCAAAATAACTGAGCCTACAGCAAAATACTTACTTCGTCCCATAATATAAGAGCGCTTTTGACGGAGGAAGCAATTAACACGTTCAGGCATGCTTTTCTTGAAAAACAAAGGCATGCGATTATACTGATTGTTACACCCAGGTTTCGTTGTCTCGACGGATGGAACGACCGGGGCGTGCCGGTGGAGCGCATCTAGCTGATGGGACAGTGGAGAGGCGTACATGGTTGAGTCCGTTGCTGCGTAGATGCGTGTGACAAGTTGCCCACCGATTGATGAACAGAACAGAAGTGCAGGTGTAGGAGTGGGAGTTTTCGTTGCCGGCCACGGCGCCAGGCTTGGCCGCTAGCTGGGTGTCGTTGGCAGTGCGTATCAACGGGATGCTGAGGGCACGACGGGGACGCGCCGGAGGAGGGTCTCAATAGACTCCGGTGGGTAAGTAGCTAGCGTTCGCTGTCATGGCAACTGCAACAGTCCGATCCGCAGCCACAGGCAGCGCCTTCTGGGATAAATAAACCGGTGATCTTCGAATCTTTGGGTCGATGCAATCGGTTAAACCTGCCAGGTTATCAGCAACTTGATTGTTCTTTACGTCGGGGTTATCGATCAGCTTCAGAGCTTGATAATTTCCTTTTTGAAGCAAGTATGCTGTCACAGCTGAGAGACTCCTACTGACAAGCTCTCGGTCTCGGGCTCAACAACTCTCATGGACTGCATTCTGTAAGATTCGCAATCCCAGCCACTTGCTACATTTTGTATTTTCTGCGGAAGAGAGTATTTATAATCAGAAAATCTCGTGGGAGGCCTTGTGTGGTGGCATAATAATGAACTTCAACGCGATTACGTCGCGGGTGTTGACTTCACAAGCTCAAATGCGCTCGCTCATCTTCAACGGTTGGTTAACAGATGTGATGTTCTTTGACTGCTTCGCATAACTAGCTAGGTGCACGCGCTCTGTATAATAATAAGCAAACACTTTGCATACACCGGAGGAGTAAAACTTTTCCTCCATTGCAGGCTTGCAGCCTGCATTTTCTTCTTTGACAATGTACTGGATTCTCGGTGCCTGCGGATGCACGCCGCTCTCCTCTCCATTATAATTATCAAGCACTCTGTCATCCCCGTCAAATCAAAATAAAATAAAATTGAGTACTTTGTCAGTGCGTATTTATCAGTTGATGCGACACCGCAACAGAAAATGACAAGAAAATCAGACATTACAAGCATTTACTAGTAACAACATTTCACCCAACCAGGGTTCAAACCTCAAAGTGACATTGACCCCTTCACGTTGATCTGCCATCTTGACAAGTCGACGTGGTAGGCGACGTCTTCTTCTCGGCATGGGCGTGGGCGAGTTTTTTCTACCGGAAAAGAGGGGGCAGGGCCGCAGGGGAGGAGGTTGTCTAAAGCTGGCGACCCGGACGCACAAAAGTTCAGAGAAGATTGGATTTGCCGTCGAAAGGGCCTCCACTGGTGACCGATCGCCGTGAGTGGGTTATGGTAAAACAGTGCCAACGCCAGGAGCAGGCGGCCGGGTTAGTTGCCGCGTCAACCTGTGATCATGCCGGAGAACCGTTCGACGGAGACGCCCGGTGATTCAGAACCGAGAGGGAAACTTCTGTTCTCGTCAGTGGGTAGTGCCCGCGTGATTAGGAACAGAGAGCGTGTATGTCTCACGGTCTCTGATGAGCCCTTTTGAATTAGCCCTGGTTAAAGCATCTTCAACAGCCGCGCTATGCGCCGCGTGCAAAAAACTACTTTGCCACGCGTCTTTTGTTTGGTTTTGCGCGGCCGGCAGCGCTGGCTCCAACAGCCGCGCTAAAATGCAGCACGCGTCGCTCCGGCAGCGCGCAGAAAATACAGCGTGATTTTGGACACGGAATGGATTTGAAATCTTCAAAATGCAATGAACATGACATATAAATTTCACACAAACAAGTTAATGAATAAAAGTTCACACCCACAAGTTCAAAATCATGCCCACTAGTTTATCCAATCAAGTTTAAAATGCAAACCAAGTTCATGACACAAACGAAAGACACATCAAGCCTCGTCCCCGTCTTCGTCCTCATCTTTGGAAGACGGTTCTTCCTCCTCCTCCTCATCGCGCACCGCATCACGTGAAGCTCCGACGGTGTTGGCAAGATCTTCAACGGCATCTTCATGGGAATGTGTGTGAGGAGGCACACCGGAAGACATTCCGTCCATCGCGTCCGGAGGTGCACCCATGCCTCCCATGAGAGAAGCAAAACTCATGCCTCCCATGGCGGCCATAGCGTCGGGAGGTTCTCCAAAGCCACCCATGCCTCCCATGGTCTTCATGGTAGCTCCAAAGTCACCCATGGCACCTAAACCGCCCACGGTACCTCTGAAGCCACCCATGCCTCCCATGGCGCCAAAGCCACCGCCACCCATTGCGGGAATCATGGCTCTTTTTTGGATAAAGACTTCTTCGCGGGCAAGATTGGCATACTCCTTTTGCACCTCATTGAGGATAGGTGTGTCCAAGAAGAACAAGTGCTTCTCCCCTTCCAACAATCTAGTTCGCTCCTCATTGCTCACCTTCCTCTCCTCCAAAGCCACCTTCCTCTCCTCGGCCGTCACCCTCCTCTCCTCGGCCGCCAACCTCCTATCCTCGGCCGCGACATCTTGGTTCCTTGTCATTTTCCTCACCTCATTGGCTTCTTTTCTTGCCTTCACAATAGCTTCCATAACATTTTTGAGCTCATCATCTCCTTTCCTCTTCTTCTTTTCTTTTGCGTCTTTCTTGCACCCATCCGGTCGTTTTGGCTTCGAGTATGAAACCGAGTTGGGTGTGGGGCTTCTCTTGCCGTCACTTGATGCATCATCCTCCTCCTCCTCATCATCATTCAACTCAATTGTTCGCTTGCGTTTGTTGCTCAAATGCAAATCATCCAAATCATCACGCTTCTTCCATTTCTCATCATCATTCAACACTTCATAGCAATGAGGTAAGGTAAATATCCTTCCTTTATTGATCTTCCCCTTCTTGGTTCTCTTCTCCTCTCATTTGAACAAGTTTTGTGCAATGTTGTACTACATGAAAACAAAGCAAGTTAGCACTTCGAACACCAACAACAAGTATGATGAACATGCATGAAATGCCACTTTATCATCCTCATTTGTGCCACTTGGGTTCAACTTGTCAACCGCCTTTTGTGCGGCCGCCCACCTTTGACAATTCGAGTTGATTGTCGACCACTGGGACCGAAGTGATCTCTCGGAGCGATCAATTCCACTCACGTTGCGAACATCAAAGTGTTCTTTCATCCGCCCCCAATAAGCATCTCTACTTTGATCACCTCCAACGGATGGATCCCTCGACACTTGCAACCAAGTATTGCATAGTAAGATGTCATCGGCGTTGGTGTAATTGCCCGCAATTCCTTTCGGCGCGTCGACAATGCCCTCACCATCCTCGTCCACCTCAAACTCATGCTCTTCGAAATGCATGTCATTGGTTTGAGACCAATGCAAATTGTTGGAGCCAACACCCATAGTTGACATGTATGCATCATCGTTGACACTACAAAATATATAGAACAATGCAAATAAGCTATCTATATGGATGCATTCAAAAAATAACAAGAAAAGAAAAGTTGGAAAAGTTTTCTACCTTTGGGGCATATCGTCGAACACGTTGTGCGCGTCGGCCGCCGGCTCAACGAGTGAGCTCGCCGGCGCTTCGGTAGCCGCCGCGCCCGTCACACGCCCCACAAGCTTCTTTCTCCTCGCCTTCGAGGTGCCGGAGCCGTCCGCCGCTGTAACACCCACGATGCGGCTATATCTCCCACGTGTCAAGGCACGACTTAGAGGCATAACCGTATTGTGGTTTGTCGCAAGAGGGGTAATCTTCACACAATCCCATGTACTGAATAAGAAAGGGATAAATAGTTGGCTTACAATCGCCACTTCACACAAATAACAAGTTAAACATACATCATACATAGTACAATCAAGGTCTGACTACGAAACCAAAATAAAAGAAGACAACCCCAAATGCTAGATCCCCGATCGTCCCAACTGGGCTCCACTACTAATCAACCAGAAAAGACACATAACAGCTATCAAGATCTTCATCGAGCTCCCACTTGAGCTCGGTTGCGTCACCAGCACTGGTATCATCGGCACCTGCAACTGTTTGGAAGTATCTGTGAGTCACGAGGACTCAGCAATCTCACACCCGCGAGATCAAGACTATTTACGCTTATGGGTAGGAGAAGGTAGTGAGGTGGAGCTGCAGTAAGCACTAAGCATATATGGTGGATAACATACACAAATAAGAGCGAGAAGAGAAGCAACGCAACGGTCGTGAAGCTAGAAGTGATCAAGAAGTGATCATGAAACTACTTACGCACAACCATAACACAAGACCGTGTTCACTTCCCGGACTCCGCCGAAAAGAGACCATCACGGATACACACGCGGTTGATGCATTTTAATTAAGTCAAGTGTCAAGTTCTCTACAGCCAGACATTAACAAATTCCCATCTGCCACATAACCGTGTGCACGTCTTTCAAAAGTTTAAACCCTGCAGGGGTGTCCCAACTTAGCCCATCACAAGCTCTCACGGACAACGAAGGATATTCCTTCTCCCGGAAAGACCCGACCAGTCTCGAAATTCCGATAACAAGACATTTCGATAATGGTAAAATAAGACCAGCAAAGTAGCCCGATGTGTCGACAATCCCGATAGGAGTCGCACGTATCTCGTTCTTAGGACACACTGGATAGATCAAGCTACGAGTAAAACCATCCCTCAAGTTGCCCCGAGGTGGCCCTATAGGTTGCTCGGTTTGGACCAACACTTAGAGAAGCACTGGCCCGGGGGGGTTAAAATAAAGATGACCCTCGGGTTGGCCGACCCAAGGGAAGGGTAATAGGTTGTTAGGCAAATGTAAAACCAACGTTGGGCCTTGCTGGAGGAGTTTTATTAAACGAACTGTCAAGGGATTCCCATAACACCCAACCGCGTAAGGAACGCAAAATCAAGGAACATAACACTGGTATGACGGAAACTAGGGCGGCAAAACTGGAACAAAACACCAGGCATACGGCCGAGCCTTCCACCCTTTACCAAGTATATAGATGCATTAATTAAATAAGAGATATTGTGATATCCCAACATATCCATGTCCCAACATGGAACAAACTTCGGCCACCTGCAACTAACAACGCTATAAGAGGGGCTGAGCAAAAGCGGTAACTTAGCCAAACAACGATTTGCTAGGAAGGAGGGTTAGAGGCTTGACATGGCAATACGGGAGGCATGATATAACAAGTGGTAGGTAGCGCGACATAGCGATAGAGCGAACAACTAGCAAGCAAAGATAGAAGTGATTTCGAGGGTATGGTCATCTTGCCTGATATCTCGCAAGAAATAAGAACGAGTCCATGAAGAAGGCAAACAGACGTAGTCGAACGGATCCTCACAACTCCGAAACGAAACCGAAGCTAACATGAGAAGCAACCCGGAAAGAAGCAAGCAACATAGTAAACAACCATCACATAAACATGGCATGATGCATAATCAATCATGATGCATGTCCGGTTTAAAGAGGCATGGCATGGCATAGTGCAACAAACAATACTACAAATTAAGTGGAGCTCAATATGCAGCGGAGTTGCATATTGATGCAACATCACATCAATTAGTTAGTTCTCTCTCATTTAAACTACTCAACAATATTAAATGTTTTTAAACATGGCAAGAGGTGAAGCATAATTAAACTAACTGTCTAGGCAAGTTTAAATGAGGCCAAAAATAACAAACAACAATTTCGGAAAATCCCCATGTGCATATTTTAAGGTTGGTATTATTCTGTCCTAAAGCATATTTTAGAGTTGTTAAACATGCAAATTAATGCCACCATGTTAATCTATGCATTTTTCTACCCCATTTACATATAAAGTTTATTAAATTTGGAGCTACGGTTATTTAGTTATGAAATAAAGCATTTTAACATGACAATAAGGCAAAATATAAGCAAACAACATTTGTAACATTTGTAACATGCATGAAAGTAGCATATTAAGAAACTAGAGAAAATTCTAGTCACCTTTCATATATAAAACATTTTAATATGATGCACGGTTCATGAGATATGAAATGCATGATCTAGAGGGACTTTTCTGTAAAAACTGCAGTCTCCGGTTAATTGTGAAAATCGCAGCGTCAGGAAAAAAACAACGGGCTGAAACTGGAGGTGCTGGGAGCTGCTCACATTGGGCCAAGCCCAGCTGGAGGAGAGGCTGGGCCGCAGCGCCTTGCTGGGCCGCGATGAGGCACAAGGTGAGGCCGGCAGGGAGCGGATGCAGGCCTTGGAGCTGTTGGCGATGCTGGGCCGGGGAGGTCGCGGCCCACGCGCGGCCACACACGGTCAAAGCACGCGAGCGGACGCTGGACGGCGGCAGGAGGTTGATGCCGCGCGACGGGAGGCCGGGGACGAGCACCAGCGAGCGGATCCGGGCGGGATCCACCGGATCCGACGAGGAAAAGGCCTGGGCGGGCAGATCCGAGAGGGCGGCCTCGTTCTCGATGCGGAACGGCGATGGACAATGGTAGCGGGCGGAGCTCCGAGCTCGGCGCGCCATGGAGGCTCCCTGCGAGGAAACCGAGAGGGCGTGAGGGAGAGAGCTGAAGGAAATATGCCCTAGAGGCAATAATAAAGTTATTATTTATTTCCTTATATCATGATAAATGTTTATTATTCATGCTAGAATTGTATTAACCGGAAACATAATACATGTGTGAATACATAGACAAACAACGTGTCACTAGTATGCCTCTACTTGACTAGCTCGTTAATCAAAGATGGTTATGTTTCCAAACCATGAACAATGAGTTGTTATTTGATTAACGGGATCACATCATTAAGTGAATGATCTGATTGACATGACCCATTCCATTAGCTTAGCACCCGATCGTTTAGTATGTTGCTATTGCTTTCTTCATGACTTATACATGTTCCTATGACTATGAGATTATGCAACTCCCGTTTGCCGGAGGAACACTTTGTGTGCTACCAAACGTCACAACATAACTGGGTGATTATAAATGAGCTCTACAGGTGTCTCCAAAGGTAAATGTTGGGTTGGCGTATTTCGAGATTAGGATTTGTCACTCCGATTGTCGGAGAGGTATCTCTGGGCCCTCTCGGTAATGCACATCACTTAAAGCCTTGCAAGCATTGCAACTAATGAGTTAGTTGCGGGATGATGTATTACAGAACGAGTAAAGAGACTTGCCGGTAACGAGATTGAACTAGGTATTGGAATACCGACGATCGAATCTCGGGCAAGTAACATACCGATGACAAAGGGAACAACGTATGTTGTTATGCGGTCTGACCGATAAAGATCTTCATAGAATATGTAGGAGCCAATATGGGCATCCAGGTCCCGCTATTGGTTATTGACCGGAGACATGTCTCGGTCATGTCTGCATTGTTCTCGAACCCGTAGGGTCTGCACGCTTAAGGTTACGGTGACAGTTATATTATGAGTTTATGCATTTTGATGTACCGAAGGTTGTTCGGAGTCCTGGATGTGATCACGGACATGACGAGGAGTCTCGAAATGGTCGAGACATAAAGATTGATATATTGGAAGCCTATGTTTGGATATCGGAAGTGTTCTGGGTGAAATTGGGATTTTACCGGAGTACCGGGAGGTTACCGGAACTCCCCGGGGAGCTAGATGGGCCTTAATGGGCCTTGGTGGAAAAGAGAAGAGGCAGCCCATAGTGGGCCGCGCGCCCCTCCCCTCCCTTGGTCCGAATTGGACAAGGAGAGGGGGCCGGCCCTTCTCTCTCTTTTTCCCCCTCCGCGAGTCCTATTCCAACTAGGATTGGGGGGGGGGGGGATCCTACTCCCAGAGGGAGTAGGACTCTCCTGGCGCGCCCTATGTGGCCGGCCAGCCTCCCCCCCTTTGGTCCTTTATATACTGAGGCAGAGGCACCCTAGAGACACACAAGTTGATCCACGTGATCTTATTCTTAGCCGTGTGCAGCGCCCCCTGCCACCATAGTCCTCGATAATATTGTAGCGTTGCTTAGGCGAAGCCCTGCAGCAGTAGTACATCAAGATCGTCACCACGCCGTCGTGCTGACGGAACTCTTCCTCGACACTTTGCTGGATCGGAGTCCGGGGATCGTCATCGAGCTGAACGTGTGCTAAAACTCGGAGGTGCCGTAGTTTCGGTGCTTGATCGGTCGGGCCGTGAAGACGTACGACTACATCAACCAAACGCTTTCGTTGTCGATCTACAAGGTATGTAGATCACACTCTCCCCTCTCGTTGCTATGCATCACCATGATCTTGTGTGTGCGTAGGAAATTTTTTGAAATTACTACGTTCCCCAACAGTGGCATCCGAGCCTAGGTTTTATATGTTGATGTTATATGCACGAGTAGAACACAAGTGAGTTGTGGGCGATATAAGTCATACTGCTTACCAGCATGTCATACTTTGGTTCGGCGGTATTGTTGGATGAAGCTGCCCAGACCGACATTACGCGTACGCTTACGCGAGACCGGTTCTCCCGACGTGCTTTGCACAGAGGTGGCTTGTGGGTGACAGTTTCTCCAACTTTAGTTGAACCTAGTGTGGCTACGCCCGGTCCTTGCGAAGGTTAAAATAGCACCAACTTGACAAACTATCATTGTAGTTTTGATGCGTAGGTAAGATTGGTTCTTGCTTAAACCCGTAGCAGCCACGTAAAACTTGCAACAACAAAGTAGAGGACGTCTAACTTGTTTTTGCAGGGCATGTTGTGATGTGATATGGTCAAGACATGATGCTGAATTTTATTGTATGAGATGATCATGTTTTGTAACCGAGTTATCGGCAACTGGCAGGAGCCATATGGTTGTCGCTTTATTGTATGCAATGCAATCGCGATGTAATGCTTTACTTTATCACTAAACGGTAGCGATAGTCGTAGAAGCACAAGCTTGGCGAGGCGACAACGATGCTACGATGGAGATCAAAGTGGCACGCCGGTGACGATGGTGATCACGACGGTGCTTCGGAGATGGAGATCACAAGCACAAGATGATGATGGCCATATCATATCACTTATATTGATTGCATGTGATGTTTATCTTTTATGCATCTTATCTTGCTCTGATTGACGGTAGCATTATAAGATGATCTCTCACTAATTATCAAGAAGTGTTCTCCCTGAGTATGCACCATTGCGAAAGTTCTTCGTGCTGAGACACCACGTGATGATCGGGTGTGATAGGCTCTACGTTCAAATACAACGGGTGCAAAACAGTTGCACACGCGGAATACTCAGGTTATACTTGACGAGCCAAGCATATACAGATATGGCCTCGGAACACGGAGACCGAAAGGTCGAGCGTGAATCATATAGTAGATATGATCAACATAATGATGTTCACCAATGAAACTACTCCATCTCACGTGATGATCGGACATGGTTTAGTTGATTTGGATCACGTAATCACTTAGAGGATTAGAGGGATGTCTATCTAAGTGGGAGTTCTTTAAGTAAATTAACTGAACTTAAATTTATCATGAAACTTAGTACCTGATAAGTATCTTGCTTGTTTATGCTTGTTTGTAGATAGATGGCTCGTGCTGTTGTTCCGTTGAATTTTAATGCGTTCCTTGAGAAAGCAAAGTTGAAAGATGATGGTAGCAATTACACGGACTGGGTCCGTAACTTGAGGATTATCCTCATTGCTGCACAGAAGAATTACGTCCTGGAAGCACCGCTGGGTGCCAGGCCTGCTGCAGGAGCAACGCCGGATGTTATGAACGTCTGGCAGAGCAAAGCTGATGACTACTCGATAGTTCAGTGTGCCATGCTTTACGGCTTAGAATCGGGACTTCAACGACGTTTTGAACGTCATGGAGCATATGAGATGTTCCAGGAGTTGAAGTTAATATTTCAAGCAAATGCCCGGATTGAGAGATATGAAGTCTCCAATAAGTTCTATAGCTGCAAGATGGAGGAGAATAGTTCTGTCAGTGAGCATATACTCAAAATGTCTGGGTATAATAATCACTTGATTCAATTGGGAGTTAATCTTCCAGATGATTGCGTCATTGACAGAATTCTCCAATCACTGCCACCAAGCTACAAGAGCTTCGTGATGAACTATAATATGCAAGGGATGAACAAGACTATTCCCGAGCTCTTCGCAATGCTAAAAGCTGCGGAGGTAGAAATCAAGAAGGAGCATCAAGTGTTGATGGTCAACAAGACCACTAGTTTCAAGAAAAAGGGCAAAGGGAAGAAGAAGGGGAACTTCAAAAAGAACGGCAAGCAAGTTGCTACTCAAGAGAAGAAACCCAAACCTGGACCTAAGCCTGAAACTGAGTGCTTCTACTGCAAGCAGACTGGTCACTGGAAGCGGAACTGCCCCAAGTATTTGGCGGATAAGAAGGATGGCAAGGTGAACAAAGGTATATGTGATATACATGTTATTGATGTGTACCTTACTAATGCTCGCAGTAGCACCTGGGTATTTGATACTGGTTCTGTTGCTAATATTTGCAACTCGAAACAGGGACTACGGATCAAGCGAAGATTGGCTAAGGACGAGGTGACGATGCGCGTGGGAAACGGTTCCAAAGTCGATGTGATCGCAGTCGGCACGCTACCTCTACATCTACCTTCGGGATTAATATTAGACCTAAATAATTGTTATTTGGTGCCAGCGTTAAGCATGAACATTATATCTGGATCTTGTTTGATGCGAGACGGTTATTCATTTAAATCTGAGAATAATGGTTGTTCTATTTATATGAGTAATATCTTTTATGGTCATGCACCCTTGAAGAGTGGTCTATTCTTGTTGAATCTCGATAGTAGTAACACACATATTCATAATGTTGAAACCAAAAGATGCAGAGTTGATAATGATAGTGCAACATATTTGTGGCACTGCCGTTTAGGTCATATCGGTGTAAAGCGCATGAAGAAACTCCATACTGATGGACTTTTGGAACCACTTGATTATGAATCACTTGGTACTTGCGAACCGTGCCTCATGGGCAAGATGACCAAAACACCGTTCTCCGGTACTATGGAGAGAGCAACAGATTTGTTGGAAATCATACATACAGATGTATGTGGTCCGATGAATATTGAGGCTCGTGGCGGATATCGTTATTTTCTCACCTTCACAGATGACTTAAGCAGATATGGGTATATCTACTTAATGAAACATAAGTCTGAAACGTTTGAAAAGTTCAAAGAATTTCAGAGTGAAGTTGAAAATCATCGTAACAAGAAAATAAAGTTTCTACGATCTGATCGTGGAGGAGAATATTTGAGTTACGAGTTTGGTGTACATTTGAAAAATTGTGGAATAGTTTCGCAACTCACGCCACCCGGAACACCACAGCGTAATGGTGTGTCCGAACGTCGTAATCGTACTTTACTAGATATGGTGCGATCTATGATGTCTCTTACTGATTTACCGCTATCGTTTTGGGGATACGCTCTAGAGACAGCTGCATTCACGTTAAATAGGGCACCATCAAAATCCGTTGAGACGACGCCTTATGAACTGTGGTTTGGCAAGAAACCAAAGTTGTCGTTTCTGAAAGTTTGGGGCTGCGATGCTTATGTGAAAAAGCTTCAACCTGATAAGCTCGAACCCAAATCGGAGAAATGTGTCTTCATAGGATATCCAAAGGAGACTATTGGATACACCTTCTATCACAGATCCGAAGGCAAGACTTTTGTTGCTAAATTCGGAAACTTTCTGGAGAAGGAGTTTCTCTCGAAAGAAGTGAGTGGGAGGAAAGTAGAACTTGACGAGGTAACTGTACCTGCTCCCTTATTGGAAAGTAGTACATCACAGAAAACTGTTTCTGCGACACCTACACCAGTTAGTGAGGAAGCTAATGATGATGATCATGAAACTTCAGAACAAGATACTACTGAACCTCGTAGATCAACCAGAGTAAGATCCGCGCCAGAGTGGTACGGTAATCCTGTTCTGGAAGTCATGCTACTAGATCATGATGAACCTACGAACTATGAAGAAGCGATGGTGAGCCCAGATTCCGCAAAGTGGCTTGAAGCCATGAAATCTGAGATGGGATCCATGTATGAGAACAAAGTATGGACTTTGGTTGACTTGCCCGATGATCGGCAAGCAATTGAGAATAAATGGATCTTCAAGAAGAAGACTGACGCTGACGGTAATATTACTGTCTACAAAGCTCGACTTGTCGCAAAAGGTTTTCGGCAAGTTCAAGGGATTGACTACGATGAGACCTTCTCACCCGTAGCGATGCTTAAGTCTGTCCGAATCATGTTAGCAATTGCCGCATTTTATGATTATGAAATTTGGCAGATGGATGTCAAAACTGCATTCCTGAATGGATTTCTGGAAGAAGAGTTGTATATGATGCAACCAGAAGGTTTTGTCGATCCAAAGGGAGCTAACAAAGTGTGCAAGCTCCAGCGATCAATTTATGGACTGGTGCAAGCCTCTCGGAGTTGGAATAAACATTTTGATAGTGTGATCAAAGCATTTGGTTTTATACAGACTTTTGGAGAAGCCTGTATTTACAAGAAAGTGAGTGTGAGCTCTGTAGCATTTCTGATATTATATGTGGATGACATATTACTAATTGGAAATGACGTAGAATTTCTGGATTGCATAAAGGGATACTTGAATAAGAGTTTTTCAATGAAAGACCTCGGTGAAGCTGCTTACATATTAGGCATTAAGATCTGTAGAGATAGATCAAGACGCTTAATTGGACTTTCACAAACCACATACCTTGACAATGTTTTGAAAAAGTTCAAAATGGATCAAGCAAAGAAAGGATTCTTGCCTGTGTTACAAGGTGTGAAGTTGAGTAAGACTCAATGCCCGACCACTGCAGAAGATAGAGAGAAAATGAAAGATGTTCCCTATGCTTCAGCCATAGGATCTATCATGTATGCAATGCTGTGTACCAGACCTGATGTGTGCCTTGCTATAAGTCTAGCAGGGAGGTACCAAAGTACTCCAGGAGTGGATCACTGGACAACGGTCAAGAACATCCTGAAATACCTGAAAAGGACTAAGGATATGTTTCTCATATATGGAGGTGACAAAGAACTCATCGTAAAAGGTTACGTTGATGCAAGCTTTGACACTGATCTGGACGATTCTAAATCGCAAACCGGATACGTGTTTACATTAAACGGTGGAGCTGTCAGTTGGTGCAGTTCTAAACAAAGCGTTGTAGCGGGATCTACATGTGAAGCGGAATACATAGCTACTTCGGAAGCAGCAAATGAAGGAGTCTGGATGAAGGAGTTCATATCCGATCTAGGTGTCATACCTAGTTCATCGGGTCCAATGAAAATCTTTTGTGACAATACTGGTGCAATTGCCTTGGCAAAGGAATCCAGATTTCACAAGAGAACCAAGCACATCAAGAGACGCTTCAGTTCCATCCAGGATCTAGTCCAGGTGGGAGACATAGAGATTTGCAAGATACATACGGATCTGAATATTGCAGATCCGTTGACTAAGCCTCTTCCACGAGCAAAACATGATCAGCACCAAGGCTCATGGGTGTTAGAATCATTACTGTGTAATCTAGATTATTGACTCTAGTGCAAGTGGGAGACTGAAGGAAATATGCCCTAGAGGCAATAATAAAGTTATTATTTATTTCCTTATATCATGATAAATGTTTATTATTCATGCTAGAATTGTATTAACCGGAAACATAATACATGTGTGAATACATAGACAAACAAAGTGTCACTAGTATGCCTCTACTTGACTAGCTCGTTAATCAAAGATGGTTATGTTTCCAAACCATGAACAATGAGTTGTTATTTGATTAACGGGATCACATCATTAAGTGAATGATCTGATTGACATGACCCATTCCATTAGCTTAGCACCCGATCGTTTAGTATGTTGCTATTGCTTTCTTCATGACTTATACATGTTCCTATGACTATGAGATTATGCAACTCCCGTTTGCCGGAGGAACACTTTGTGTGCTACCAAACGTCACAACGTAACTGGGTGATTATAAATGAGCTCTACAGGTGTCTCCAAAGGTAAATGTTGGGTTGGCGTATTTCGAGATTAGGATTTGTCACTCCGATTGTCGGAGAGGTATCTCTGGGCCCTCTCGGTAATGCACATCACTTAAAGCCTTGCAAGCATTGCAACTAATGAGTTAGTTGCGGGATGATGTATTACAGAACGAGTAAAGAGACTTGCCGGTAACGAGATTGAACTAGGTATTGGAATACCGACGATCGAATCTCGGGCAAGTAACATACCGATGACAAAGGGAACAACGTATGTTGTTATGCGGTCTGACCGATAAAGATCTTTGTAGAATATGTAGGAGCCAATATGGGCATCCAGGTCCCGCTATTGGTTATTGACCGAAGACATGTCTCGGTCATGTCTGCATTGTTCTCGAACCCGTAGGGTCCGCACGCTTAGGTTACCATGACAGTTATATTATGAGTTTATGCATTTTGATGTACCGAAGGTTGTTCGGAGTCCCGGATGTGATCATGGACATGACGAGGAGTCTCGAAATGGCCGAGACATAAAGATTGATATATTGGAAGCCTATGTTTGGATATCGGAAGTGTTCCGGGTGAAATCGGGATTTTACCGGAGTACCGGGAGGTTACCAGAACCCCCCGGGGAGCTAGATGGGCCTTAATGGGCCTTGGTGGAAAAGAGAAGAGGCAGCCCATAGTGG
Organism: Triticum aestivum; assembly: GCF_018294505.1. Lineage (NCBI taxonomy): Eukaryota > Viridiplantae > Streptophyta > Magnoliopsida > Poales > Poaceae > Triticum > Triticum aestivum. The sequence continues at coordinate 621,334,081 of NC_057800.1, forward strand.
GCCGCGCGCCCCTCCCCTCCCTTGGTCCGAATTGGACAAGGAGAGGGGACCGGCCCTTCTCTCTCTTTTCCCCCCTCCGCGAGTCCTATTCCAACTAGGATTGGGGGGAATCCTACTCCCAGAGGGAGTAGGACTCTCCTGGCGCGCCCTATGTGGACGGCCAGCCTCCCCCCTTTGGTCCTTTATATACCGAGGCAGAGGCACCCTAGAGACACACAAGTTGATCCACGTGATCTTATTCTTAGCCGTGTGCGGCACCCCCTGCCACCATAGTCCTCGATAATATCGTAGCGGTGCTTAGGCGAAGCCCTGCAGCAGTAGTGCATCAAGATCGTCACCGCGCCGTCGTGCTGACGGAACTCTTCCCCGACACTTTGCTGGATCAGAGTCCGGGGATCGTCATCGAGCTGAACGTGTGCTAAAACTCGGAGGTGCCGTAGTTTCGGTGCTTGATCGGTCGGGCCGTGAAGACGTACGACTACATCAACCAAACGCTTCCGTTGTCGATCTACAAGGTATGTAGATCACACTCTCCCCTCTCGTTGCCATGCATCACCATGATCTTGTGTGTGCGTAGGATTTTTTTTTGAAATTACTACGTTCCCCAACAAGAGCAGGGAAAGGAAGGAGGCAAGGGTGCACTGACCTGCTGGAGGTCTCCGGCGATGGGCGGTGCTCGTCGCCGGCGAGCGCGGATGGCGGGTCAGCGAGGCGGCGAGGACGCGCTGGATCGGGAGCTCTCCCGCACGGGGAGCTCGGACGCGAGGGCGGCAGCGGCTCAGGTCGTGGATGGGCTCGGGGCGGGCTCCAGTGGGCCCTGAGGGCCGCGGGAGGTGGAGGGAGGCAGGGAGACATGGAGGTGCCCGATTGGTCGGGGCGCCGGCGCTGGCAGCGGCTGGCCATTGGTGGTGCGCCAAGTGGCGGCGAGGAGGTTGGCCGGGCACGGAAATGGAGGTGGGGGCGCCAGCTGGAAGGTGGAGGTGGCGGCTGCGGGTTGGGGGTGTGGAAAACAAGGAGGGGAGGAAGGAATGTCCAGAATTGGAAGGGGGTCTCCTTTTATAGGCAGGGTTGGGGTTTGGTGGGATTCGTGGGGTTTCCGGACCCTCCGTTGACGATCCGACGGCTCTGGCGAGAGGGGGAGTTCAGGTGGGTGATGATGGGTTGTGCAAGTGGACTATGGGCTAAGAAGAGAGGAAGATGGGCAGCCCGACACATGTTTTCGGAGACCGAAAACGTCCGACGTTTTGGCCGACTATTATGCCGCTATAGTTAATCGTTGGGGCATCAAACAGACTCTGAATGCGATAAAACTTGGCAGGCGACCTATCGATAACATAACAACACCGCATGTCAACTTCCAACCCATTCCGAGAACATCTTCTGGCCACTTATAAAATAATATTTCGGACATGCCGCGGGCACGTGCGAGTGTGCCTGGGCTCAGAACGGACAACAAACAGAATTGGGGAAACCCGGACGAATGCAAGTTTTGAAAACATGATGATACAATGCACATGATGACATGGCAAGATGCAACACGCAAGCGAATGGCAAGGCAACAACAACAAATAACTGGAAGACACCTGGCGCAAAGGTCTCGGGGCGTTACAACACTCCAACACTACAAGAGAATCTCGTCCCGAGATCTAGGATGGCACCGGGGGTAACGGAAGAGGAAGAGAATAGGTAAAACTAAGATGCTTCTTTGACAAATGAGTGAAACCAAATAACCTTGAGAGGTTGAACAAATTGAAAGAAAGAATACAACAAAGATGAACAAAGTTGAAAACACTCTGTTAGAAAAGAGGAACAAGGAACATTACTATAACCTTGTAGGTTGAAAGACATAAGAAAAGGGTTGCGATGGATAAGAAGTACATGCAAGCACTCCGGTTGAAACGAGATGTACAAGGAACGATAAAGATCAATTACGATAACACTTCGGTTGGAAATGGAAGGCAATAATATGAACTTGGCAAAATGAAAGCACTTGGATGAGACTCCGGTTAGAAGAGGAATGATAGACACAACACTCCGTTAACACAAGATAGAGACAGAATAAGAATAATATAATTTGGATAGCACTCAGACTGTAAATGGAAGGAATTGAACATGAATTTGTCAAGATGAGAGGATACTTGATGAAATCAATAACACACTGCCTCCGGAACTATTGAAAGAATGGCACAAGGGGTAAGAAGGATTTTAGATAGCACTCCAGTTGAGAAGAGATGCAAGACTTGACAAAATGGGAAGAACTTGAAAAGAGGGCATGACACTCCGGTTAAATGGATAAGCACGAAAAAACACGATCCTCACAACTCGAGATGATGAGAGAAGAGAGCAACATCACAATTCCTCCGGAAGAAATGAAAGAATGGAATGGAATGAACGGACGGAAACAAGATCTTGAGAGAGCACGCTTACAACAAATGCTAGAACGGAGTTGTTGGATTATCAACAACGAAAGGATAAGCTTGACGTGGGCTTATGGAAAACATCTCAAAACTATGAGGTGAAATTCTGCCACTAACGGAAATAATAGATTGGATTGATATCAACAAGGAGAAGAGAAAACTTATTTCACGAGGAGGATAAATGAAGAACTTGGTCATTTATGAACACCATAAGTAGCAACAATCCTTAGGGAAGGCTTAAGGTGAAATATGACACAAGATAACTCCAATGAAGAGATTGATGGGTTGAAAAGATGTCTTGAGCGAAGATAAAATGATGGATTTAGATATGTCACTCTTAAAAACTTGTGGATCATGAAAACACGAAGGGAAATTATCAACAATGACATAACACCACCTCAAAAGATGAGATATGAAAGAATTGCACTTCGGAATGCAAGATGAAGAATGCTTGAACTCCTCAAAACAAGACATGTGTTGAACACCATGTTTATTTTAGAGTATAGCTTGGCATATCATAACTCTGACAAAAATCTTGAGGAGAATTGAAGAATGAAAGGAATCTTTGATGAACCACAATGTAGAGCCTCCATGAAGAACTTCGGTAATAAAAGGATGATTAAAAGAAAGAGAAGTTGAGAACATAAGGTGAAGCCTTGCAATGATTAGATGGAGCTTCGCGACGAGATAATGCAGAAAAAACCTGGAACTCCGGAAAAGAAAAGATGAAGGATCTCAAACCGAGAAATGTGATATGACGAACAACTCCAGAGAGAAAGATGAATCACCAAGGTGAACCAAGAATAATAATTATGTTATGCGTATCCTTCAGCAATTTAGATTGATGAGAAGCAATGGATTTGGCATACTACTTATTCTCGTTGAAAAGGATTAAGATAGATATAGCGCCAACTTGGGAAGGTCTTCAACGAACCACCGGGAGGATTTGGAAACAAAGAATGAATTGATATGAAAACGAAGGAAGAAGAATCTTGAACAAACCACCGTAAGAATTGAAAATGAAAATGGCAAAAGCACAATTCACCAGGAAGAATTGGAAAATGAAGTAAGATACTTAAGAGAATCAAGATGCAAGAGAACGAAGAGATCGCGAACTGATTAAAGAATGCTTGAATGATGCACCAATAAGATTTGGAGAACGAGAGCTGAAAGATGAGAACAAATAATTCTGAGATGATGGGCTCCGAAGAATCTAACTGAAAAGACTCTTGAATTGCTCCGGATGGGTGAAAAGAATTCTCATAAACTAAAATAATTAAGAGAGGATGGCATCAAGCTAGAATCATGAATCTTTGGAAGAACGGGTAAGAATTTAAGAGGAACTCCTCTTCGCTCTCAAATGTTGAGAATGACGATGAGAAACACCACCATGCATTGTTGAGGCACTCCGGAATGACAATTAGAAAGGTTGAACCAGCGATGAAAAGAATTTGAAAGATCTTGGAGAAAAGCATTTGACTGATGATAACTCATTCTTACGTCAAACTTTGAGATGAATTTGAGAATAACTCCGGGAAAATTAGAAGAGTCAGGTAAGATCCCGGGAAAAGACCTGTGGGTTAGGGCCCACTCAAAAGAAACTTCGTTGAACAATTTGAAAGAGAGATTGCGCCAGTTGAATTAAATGGCTTGAATAAGGTAAGACCTCGAAATAACTTGAAAGGATTACTAATAGAAACTTGAATCTTCTGGGATATCTTCAGCACTCCAGATAAACATGAATAGCAAGAGGTGGATGATTAAGAAGTGCACCGGCATGAGAAAACGTTTAAAACGAGGAAAGGAATATGATCAACAAAGCTTGAATTGAATCCATTGGAAAAGAAAGAGAACGAAGAATGATGAACTTGAAGCTCCGTTAGTATTTTCCTGAGAATCGCCGGATAAGAACATTGACAGAAAAGAATGGAGAGACTTCACATCCATAAGATGATACTTGATTAAGAAATATGAGTCCTCGAAGAAAAAGGGTGGGAGGGCGGGAAAACAAAGGCAACTTGGGGACGGATGAAACAAACACCGGTGAGAAATTTGAGATTGGATCTTGCAAATATTGAAAGGATAGGATTAACTTTGAGAGAAGCACATCGGTTGAAAAGGATTGGCATGACTATCTTGATGATCAAAAAGGATTAACACTCCCATAGAAATATGAGAACACCATTTAGGAAAAGGTATGGATTCAACACTTGACATTGAAGCAACTAGAATACCACAACTGAAAACAAAAACAAAAATAAAGGATTTGGTTTGCAGGATAAACCAGAAACAAACATATGATAGATCCCATATCGTATCATGTGTCTGTTGGAAAGATATACTACGAGATACTTGAATTACCACTTATAAACTCCCGAAACTTTCTAGTTATGCAATCAGGTGTTGGGGATACAGGGGAAGCAATATATCTCACCAAAACTAACAATCCCTACATCCACCTGTATCCATCCTTCAACACATAACCAAGAAACCTTCGGAAATCGTGTACCTCAACCTTGAAAAGCATCCGTTATACTCTCACCCCAGTACTGGGTGGCGTCGAGGTTATCTCACCAACAACTGCATAAAAAAGATTTTCGATGTCGGCGAACTCAGGTATTCCAGAACTGCAATGATAAAATTGTGACGACAACACCTCGGAGCTCAACTCCCCGGGACACTGCCACAACCCCTAAATGTCAGGAGGCACCAAGAACAATGTTCTCGTCACAAGACTATCGGAATGATCCCAAGATACCCGCGTGATCCTAAAAAAATCGTGAAATTTGAGGAGAGGGAAGTCAAAACTTCTACGTCAGGAGGCCTCACCAAAGCGACGAAGGGATTGAGGAGTAAAAAGAATCCTACTCTCTGATATATATAATCGTAAGACTCAAAACATTTTGTTCTAGACTCAACAACGTCAGCGATTCGATCAAGCAGGGGGCTCCTAAGTCAGGGATGGCTCTGATTACCAACTTATAACACCCACGATGCAGCTATATCTCCCACGTGTCGAGGCACGACTTAGAGGCATAACCGAATTGTGGTTTTGTCGCAAGAGGGGTAATCTCCACACAATCCCATGTACTGAATAAGAAAGGGATAAAGAGTTGGCTTACAATTGCCACTTCACACAAATAACAAGTTAAACATACATCATACAGAGTACAATCAAGGTCCGACTATGGAACCAAAATAAAAGAAGACAACCCCAAATGCTAGATCCCCGATCGTCCCAACTGGGCTCCACTACTGATCAACCAGAAAAGACACATAACAGCTATCAAGATCTTCATCGAGCTCCCACTTGAGTTCGGTTGCGTCACCTGCACTGGTATCATTGGCACCTGCAACTGTTTGGAAGTATATGTGAGTCACGAGGACTCAGCAATCTCACACCCGCGAGATCAAGACTATTTAAGCTTATGGGTAGGAGAAGGTAGTGAGGTGGAGCTGCAGCAAGCACTAAGCATATATGGTGGCTAACATACGCAAATAAGAGCGAGAAGAGAAGCAACGCAGCGGTCGTGAAGCTAGAAGTGATCAAGAAGTGATCCTGAAACTACTTACGCACAACCATAACACAAGACTGTGTTCACTTCCCGGACTCCACCGAAAATAGACCATCACGGCTACACACGCGGTTGATGCATTTTAATTAAGTCAAGTGTCAAGTTATCTACAGCAGGACATTAACAAATTCCCATCTGCCACATAACTGCGTGCACGACTTTCAAAAGTTTAAACCCTGCAGGGGTGTCCCAACTTAGCCCATCACAAGCTCTCACGGTCAACGAAGGATATTCTTTCTCCCGGAAAGACCCGATCAGTCTCGGAATTCCGGTAACAAGACATTTCGATAATGGTAAAATAAGATCAGCAAAGCCGCCCAATGTGTCGACAATCCCGATAGGAGTCGCACGTATCTCGTTCTCAGGACACACCGAATAGGTCAAGCTACGAGTAAAACCATCCCTCAAGTTGCCTCGAGGTGGCCCCACAGGTTTCCCGATTTCGACCAACACTTAGAGAAGCACTGGCCCGTGAGGGGGGGGGGGTTAAAATAAAGATGACCCTCGGGTTGGCCGACCCAAGGGAAGGGTAATAGGTTGTTAGGAAAATGTAAAACCAAGGTTGGGCCTTGCTGGAGGAGTTTTATTCAAAGCAAACTGTCAAGGGGTTCCCATAACACCCAACCGCGTAAGGAACGCAAAATCAAGGAACATAACATCGGTATGACGGAAACTAGGGCGGCAAGAGTGGAACAAAACACCAGGAATAAGGCCGAGCCTTCCACCCTTTACCAAGTATATAGATGCATTAATTAAATAAGAGATATTGTAATATCCCAACATATCCATGTTCCAACATGGAACAAACTTCAGCCACCTGCAACTAACAACACTATAAGAGGGGCTGAGCAAAAGTGGTAACTTAGCGAAACAATGGTTTGCTAGGAAGGAGGGTTAGAGACTTGACATGGCAATACGGGAGGCATGATATAACAAGTGGTAGGTAGCGCGACATAGCGATAGAGCGAACAACTAGTAAACAAAGATAGAAGTGATTTCATGGGTATGGTCATCTTGCCTGATATCCTGCAAGGTAGAATAACGAGTCCATGAAGAAGGCAAACAGATGTAGTCGAACGGATCCTCACAACTCCGAAACAAGACCGAAGCTAACGAGAGAAGCAACCCGGAAAGAAGCAAGCAACATAGTAAACAACCATCACATAAACATGGCATGATGCATAATCAATCATGATGCATGTCCAGTTTAAAGAGGCATGGCATGACAGAGTGCAACAAACAATACTACAAATTAAGTGGAGCTCAATATGCGAAACATCACATCAATTATTTAGTTCTCTCTCGTTTAAACTACTCAACAATATTAAATGTTGTTAAACATGGCAAGAGGTGAAGCATAACTAAACTAATTATCTAGGCAAGTTTAAATGAGGCCGGAGATAACAAACAACAATTCCGGAAAATCCCCATGTGCATATTTTAAGGTTGGTACTGTTGTGTCCTAAAGCATATTTTAGAGTTGTTAAACATGCAAAGTAATGCCACCATGTTAATCTATGCATTTTTCTACCCTATTTACATATAAAGTTTATTAAATTTGGAGCTACGGTTATTTAGTTATGAAATAAACCATTTTAACATGGCAATAAGGCAAAATATAAGCAAACAACATTTTAAACATTTTTAACATGCATGAAAGTAGCATATTAAGAAACTAGACAAAATTCTAGTCACCTTTCATATATAAAACATTTTAATATGATGCACGGTTCATGAGATATGAAATGGATGATCTAGAGGGACTTTTCTGTAAAAACTGCAGTCTCTGGTTAATTGCGAAAATCGCAGCATCAGGAAAAAACAACGGGCTGAAACTGGAGGTGCTGGGAGCTGCTCACATTGGGCCAAGCCCGGCTGGAGGAGAGGCTGGGCCGCAGCGCCTTGCTGGGCCGTGATGAGGCACAAGGCGAGGCTGACAGGGAGCGGATGCAGGCCTTGGAGCTGCTGGCGATGCTGGGTCGGGGAGGTCATGGCCCACCCGCGGCCACACGCGGTCAACACACGCGAGCGGACGCTGGACGGCGGTAGGAGGTTGATGCCGACGCGAAGGGAGGCCGCGGACGAGCACCGGCGAGCGGATCCGGGCGGGATCCGCCGGATCCGACAAGGAAAAGGCCTGGGCGGGAAGATCCGAGTGGGCAGCCTCGTTCTCGACGCGGAATGACGATAGACAACGGCAGCGGGCGGAGATCCGAGCTCGGCGCGCCATGGAGGGTCCCTGCGAGGAAAGCCGAGAGGGCGTGAGGGAGAGAGCGGGGAAAGGAAGGAGGCAAGGGCGCACTGGCCTGCTGGAGGTCTCCGACGATGGGCGGCGCTCGTCGCCGACGAGCGCGGATGGCGGGTCAGCGAGGCGGCGAGGACACGCTGGATCGGGAGCTCTCCCGCACAGGGAGCTCGGACGCGAGGGCGGCGGTGGCTCGGGCCCTGGATGGGCTCGGGGCGGGCTCCAGTGGGCCCTGAGGGCCACGGGAGGTGGAGGGAGGCAGGGAGACGTGGAGGCGCCCGGTTGGTCGGGGCGGCGGCGCTGGCGGCGGCTGGCCATTGACAGCGCGCCAAGTGGTGGCGAGGAGGTTGGCCGGGCACGAAAATGGAGGTGGGGGCGGCGGCTGGAAGGTGGAGGTGGTGGCTGCGGGTTGGGGGCATGGAAAACAAGGAGGGAAGGAAGGAATGTCTAGAGCTGGAAAGGGGTCTCCTTTTATAGGTAGGGTTAGTGTTTGGGGGAGTCATGGGGTTTCCGGACCTCTGTTGACGATCCGACGGCTCCGGCGAGAGGGGGAGTTCAGGTGGGTGATGATGGGTTGTGCAAGTGGACTAGTGGGCTGAGAAAAGAGGAAGATGGGCAGCCCGACACATGTTTCCGGAGACCGAAAACGTCCGACGTTTTGACCGACTATTATGCCGCTATAGTTAACCGTTGGGGCGTCAAACAGACTCCGAATGCGATGAAACTTGGCGGGCGACCTACCGACAACATAACAACACCGCATGCCAACTTTCAATCCATATTTTGGATATGCTGCGGGCGCGTGCGAGTGTGTCTGGGCTCAGAACGGACAACAGACGGAACTGGGGAAACCCGAACGGATGCAAGTTTTGAAAACATGATGATACAATGCACATGATGACATGGCAAGATGCAACACGCAAGCGAATGGCAAGGCAACAACAGGAAATAACTGGAAGACACCTGGCGCAATGGTCTTGGGGTGTTACAGCCGCCTTGTTCTTCTTCGTGGATGTCTTGCCCTTCTTCGGTTGCGGCGCATTGGGGAGCTTCGAGGGGGGGGGGCGACACGGGGCAGTGCCGGCGTGACGCCACCCGCCGCCGTGGTCATCCGCGGCGGCATGAAGTGGCCGCGCGTGAGGCCGATGCTCGGAGGAGCTCCGGCGGTGGCGAGGCCAACGCTCCCCGCGCTAGGGTTTCCGCCGGCGGCGGCGGGGGAGGGGTCGCGGCTGTAGGATGGGGTGAGCGGGGTGCCGGCGCGAGCTTCAATCGGGTCAAGTTCGCCGGCGCCAGCACGCGCGGGGCGAAGGTGGCGGGGAGGAGAGAGTGTGGCGCGAGTGCTCGTGTGTGTCGCGCGCGGAAGTCGGCGCTCCAAATACATAGCGTGAGTTGGCATTTCGGACCGCACGCCCAACTACATATGCCGCGCGCACGGTTATTGCGCGCCCGCTGGAGCTTGTCTACACGTTGTGCGCGCGCTAAAATGGCAAAAATTGCGGCGCGACGCTTGTTTAGCGCGGCTGTTGAAGATGCTCTTAGAGCATCTGCAATCCGACGTCCCAAAACCGCCTCAAATGCCTCGGTGAACGGCCCGGTCACTGAGCGGTCACGAATCAAACATGCCTCAAATGACCGGCCTGACCGGCGGGATATGGCGGCACCCGGGCGCGTCTGTCACGTCGGACCGACAATAGGGTCCCATGCGGACTCGCTCAAAAACTCGGCGGTCCGACGAACGTCTCCTTCGGTGGGGGTGTAAACGTCACATGGCGCCACTTCGGCTCGCCGCCCGAGGACAAATTCGGCTATTTAAGCCGGTCAGGGTCCCCCAACCCTAGCCTATCTGTGACGCCCCCAAAATTAATCGTGCACTAAACATCCACGCAACATGCACGATCAATATCAGTGACTCACAGTATAATATCACAACACAATTCTACGACTCAAATATAAACAAAGAAACAATATAATACAAGCCAGGGTCGCAAGACTCGATATTACATCAAGAGTTAGGTCTTACTATAGACAATTACAAAGGTGCCTTGAGAAGATGAAAACAAAAATGACTATAGATCAAAAAGGCGTGGGCCTCCTGCCTGGGACCTCCGAACTACTCCTCGACATCGAACTCCACGTAGAAATCATCGGCGATGGAACCCGCATCCGGGACACGACTATCTAATAGCAGCAACCGGGTAGAAGAAATGGGGTGCAAAGCAACGATGAGTAGTCATCCGAAGTACTGGAAAGACTTACATCAGATCTATACTACATATGCATCGGTATCGAAGGAATGGGGTATATCTGTGGATTATACTGCAGAAATGTGAGAACTAGAGGGGAAAACTCTATGTATCACAAAGGCCACCATCTTGCACCAATAGATCAAAGGAGAGCAGATCATCTTGCAGCAAGGGAAGGAGTATAAGAATATACGATACCAACTTATAATTAACACAAATATACAATACCTTGAGATCCATTCTCGACTCCCAGCGAGAAAAGATCCGCGGGCATTCCATATTTATTGAGCAATGTATTTCGTCAAGTATATGGTTAGAGTTGTATAAGATCAGGATACAACTCCGAGCGTCCGTTAACATGGACACGACTGTTCAAATAGATTATTTCCCTGGAGGGGTGCACCAACTTACCCATCACGCTTGATTAACTGCGACCGGACATACTTTTCTAGGTTATGCCCGGCCTCGGCTATTCGACATACCGTAGTCCTACCTAGGCTCTCTGGAGAGGCCAGCATGCCGATCTACATCCTAAGCGTGAAGGGTTGTTCAGCCGCTCACCCTAAACACTCCTTCATGTTGTGTGTGCGGTCCAGCTTCACATGATCTGCAGGATATTTGCTAGTCTCCGTGCCGCATCTCTAAACTATGACATCTGAAGAGCTTTCGGGAGAATAATACGACGCCGAGTGCCCATAACTTATCCTGTGTGGTGGTTAGTGCGAAAAGCCAGAGGCCTACTCAGATCACATATCCAAACCTGTGTGTTGGGATCTCGCGGTGACGATCAGTGCTCTTGTCGCCCCGTCTCACTGTTGGGGAACGTAGTAATTTCAAAAAAAAAAATCCTACGCACACGGAAGATCATGGTGATGCATAGCAACGAGAGGGGAGAGTATCGTCCACATACCCTCGTAGACCGTAAGCGGAAGCGTTATGAGAACACGGTTGATGTAGTCGAACATCTTCACGATCCCACCGATCCAAGTACCGAATGCACGACACCTCCGAGTTCAGCACACGTTCAGCTCGATGACATCCCACGAACTCCGATCTAGCAGAGCTTCACGGGAGAATTCCATCAGCACGACAGCATGACGAAGGTGATGATGTTGCTACCGATGCAGGCTTCGCCTAAGCACCACTACGATATGATCGAGGTGGATTATGGTGCAGGGGGGCACCACACACGGCTTGGAAGAATCAACTTGTGTGTCTTTGGGTGCCCCCGCCCCTGTATATAAAGGAGAAAGAGGGGAGGTCGGCCAGCCTTGGTGCGCCCCAAGGAGAGGAGGAATCCTCTTCCTACTAGGAAGAGGATTCATACTTTCCTAGTCCAACTAGGAAGAGGGAAGGGGGAAGGAAAGAGAGGGAGAGGGAGAGGGAAAGAGGGGTTGCGCCCCCCTTCCGTAGTCGAATTCGGACTCCCTATGGGAGGGGGAGCGCCACCTCCTGGGCTGGAGCCCTCTCTCCCCTCAGGCTCACTAAGGCCCAATACTTCCCCGGGGGGGTTCTGGTAACCCCTCCGGCACTCCGGTTTTCTCCGAAATCATCCAGAACACTTCCGGTGTCCGAATATATCCGTCCAATATATCAATCTTTACGTCTCGACCATTTCGAGACTCCTCGTCATGTCTGTGATCACATCAGGGACTCCAAACTACCTTCGGTACATCAAAACACATAAACTCATAATACCGATCGTCACCAAACATTAAGCGTTCGGACCCTACGGGTTCGAGAACTATGTAGACATGACCGAGACACGTCTCCGGTCAATAACCAATAGCGGAACCTGGATGCTCAGATTGGTTCCTACATATTCTACGAATATCTTTATCGGTCAAACCGCATAACAACATACATTGTTCCCTTTGTCATCGGTATGTTACTTGCCCGAGATTCGATCATCGGCTTCTCAATACCTAGCTCAATCTCGTTACCGACAAGTCTCTTTACTCGTTCCATAATGCATCATCCCGCAGCTAACTCATTAGTTGCATTGCTTGTAAGGCTTATAGTGATGTGCATTACCAAGAGGGCCCAAAGATACCTCTCCGACAATCGGAGTGACAAATCCTAATCTCGATCTATGCCAACTCAACAAGTACCATCGGAGACACCTGTAGAGCACCTTTATAATCACCCAGTTACGTTGTGACATTTGGTAGCACACAAAGTGTTCCTCCGGTAATCGGGAGTTGCATAATCTCATAGTCATAGGAACATGTATAAGTCATGAAGAAAGCAATAGCAGTAAACTAAAACGATCAAGTGCTAAGCTAACGGAATGGGTTAAGTCAATCACATCATTCTCCTAATGATGTGATCCCGTTTATCAAATGACAACTCATGTCTATGGTTAGGAAACATAACCATCTTTGATCAACGAGCTAGTCAAGTAGAGGCATACTAGTGACACTCTGTTTGTCTATATATTCACACATGTATTATGTTACCGGTTAATACAATTCTAGCATGAATAATAAACATTTATCATGAAATAAGGAAATATATAATAACTTTATTATTGCCTCTAGAGCATATTTCCTTCAGTCTCCCACTTGCACTAGAGTCAATAATCTAGATTACACAGTAATGATTCTAACATCCATGGAGCCTTGGTGCTGATCATGTTTTGCTCGTGAGAGAGGCTTAGTCAACGGGTCTGCAACATTCAGATCCGTATGTATCTTGCAAATCTTTATGTCTCCCACTTGGACTTGATCGCGGATGGAATTGAAGCGTCTCTTGATGTGTTTGGTTCTCTTGTGAAATCTGGATTCCTTTGCCAAGGCAATTGCACCAGTATTGTCACAAAATATTTTCATTGGACCCGATGCACTAGGTATGACACCTAGATTGGATATGAACTCCTTCATCCAGACTCCTTCATTTACTGCTTCCAAAGCAGCTATGTACTTCGCTTCACACGTAGATCCCGCCACGACACTTTGTTTAGAACTGCTCCAACTGACAGCTCCACCGTTCAATATAAACACATATTCGGTTTGTGATTTAGAATCGTCCGGATCATTGTCAAAGCTTGCATCAATGTAACCATTTATGACGAGCTCTTTGTCACCTCCATAAACAAGAAACATATCCTTAGTCCTTTTCAGGTATTTCAGGATGTTTTTGACTGATGTCTAGTGATCCACCCCTGGATTACTTTGGTACCTCCCTACTAAACTAATAGCAAGGCACACATCAGGTCTGGTACACAACATTGCATACATGATAGAGCCTATGGCTGAAGCATAGGGAACACTTTTCATTTTCTCTCTATCTTCTGCAGTGGGCGGACATTGAGTCTTACTCAAGTTCACACCTTGTAACACAGGCAAGAACCCTTTATTAGCTTGATCCATTTTGAACTTCTTCAAAACTTTATCAAGGTATGTGCTTTGTGAAAGTCCAATTAAGCGTCATGATCTATCTCTAAAGATCTTGATGCCCAATATATAAGCAGCTTCACCGAGGTCTTTTATTGAAAAACTCTTATTCAAGTATCCTTTTAGGCTATCTAGAAATTCTATATCATTTCCATTCAACAATATGTCATCCACATATAATATTAGAAATGCTACAGAGCTCCCACTCACTTTCTTGTAAATACATGCTTCTCCAAAAGTCTGTATAAAACCATATGCTTTGATCACACTATCAAAACGTTTATTCCAACTCCGAGAGGCTTGCACCAGTCCATAAATGGATCACTGGAGCTTGCACACTTTGTTAGCCCCCTTTGGATTGATAAAACCTTTAGGTTGCATCATATACAACTCTTCTTCCAGAAATCCATTCAGGAATGCAGTCTTTACATCCATTTGCCAAATTTTGTAATCATAAAATGCAGCAATTGCTAACATGATTCGTACAGACTTAAGCATCGCTACGGGTGAGAAGGTCTCATCGTAGTCAACTCCTTGAACTTGTCGAAAACCTTTCGCAACAAGTCGAAATTTGTAGACAGTAACGTTACCGTCAGCGTCAGTCTTCTTCTTGAAGATCCATTTATTCTTGATGGCTTGCCGATCATCGGGCAAGTCAACCAAAGTCCACACTTTGTTCTCATACATGGATCCCATCTCAGATTTCATGGCCTCAAGCCATTTTGCGGAATCTGGGCTCATCATTGCTTCCTCATAGTTCGTAGGTTCGTCATGGTCAACTAGCATGACCTCCAGAACAGGATTACCGTACCACTCTGGTGCGGATCTTACTCTGGTTGACCTACGAGGTTCGCTAGCAACTTGATCTGAAGTTTCATGATCATCATCATTGGCTTCCGCACTAATTGGTGTAGGTGTCACAGGAACCAGTTTCTATGATGGACTACTTTCCAATAAGGGAGCAGGTACAGTTACGTCATCAAGTTCTACTTTCCTCCCACTCACTTCTTTCGAGAGAAACTCCCTCTCCAGAAAGGATCCATTCTTAGCAACAAATGGCTTGCCTTCTGATCTGTGATAGAAGGTGTACCCAACAGTCTCCTTTGGGTATCCTATGAAGACACATTTCTCCGATTTGGGTTTGAGCTTATCAGGTTGAAGCTTTTTCATATAAGCATCGCAGCCCCAAACTTTAAGAAACGATAACTTTGGTTTCTTGCCAAACCATAGTTCATAAGGCGTCGTCTCAACAGATTTAGATGGTGCCCTATTTAAAGTGAATGCAGCTGTATCTAAAGTATAACCCTAAAATGATAGCGGTAAATCAGTAAGAGACATCATAGATCACACCATATCTAGTAAAGTATGATTACAACGTTCGGACACACCATTACGCTATGGTGTTCCGAGTGGCGTGAGTTGCGAAAGTATTCCGCATTGTTTCAAATGAAGTTCAAACTCGTAACTCAAATATTCTCCTCCACGATCAGATTGTAGAAACTTTATTTTCTTGCTACGATGATTTTCCACTTCACTCTGAAATTCTTTGAACTTTTCAAATGTTTCAGACTTATGTTTCATCAAGTAGATATACCCATATGTACTCAAATCATCTGTGAAGGTGAGAAAACAACGATACCCACCGCGAGCCTCAATATTCATCGGACCACATACATCAGTATGTATGATTTCCAACAAATCTATTGCTCGCTCCATAGTTCCGGAGAACAGCGTTTTAGTCATCTTGCCCATGAGGCATGGTTCGCAAGTACCAAGTGATTCATAATCAAGTGATTCCAAAAGTCCATCAGAATGGAGTTTCTTCATGCGCTTTACACCAATATGACCTAAACGGTAGTGCCACAAATAAGTTGCACTATGATGATCAACTCTGCATCTTTTGGCTTCAACATTATGAATATGTGTATCACTACTATCGAGATCCATTAAAAATAGACCACTCTCCAAGGGTGCATGACCATAAAAGATATTACTCATATAAATAGAACAACCATTATTCTCTGATTTAAATTTATAACCATCTTGCATCAAACAAGATCTAGATATAATGTTCATGCTCAACGCTGGCACCAAATAGCAATTATTCAGGTCTAAAGCTAATCCCGAAGGTAGATGTAGAGGTAACGTGCCGACGGCGATCACATCGACTTTGAAACCATTTCCCACGCGCATCGTCACCTCGTCCTTAGCCAATCTTCGCTTAATCCGTAATCCTTGTTTCGAGTTGCAAATATTAGCAACAGAACCAATATCAAATACTCAGGTGCTACTGCAAGCTTTAGTAAGGTACACATCAATAACATGTATATCACATATACCTTTGTTCACCTTGGCATCCTTCTTATCCGCCAAATACTTGGCGCATTTTCGCTTCCAGTGACCAGTCCCTTTGCAGTAGAAGCACTCAGTCTCAGGCTTAGGTCCAGACTTGGGTTTCTTCTCTTGAGCAGCAACTTGTTTGTTGTTCTTCTTGAAGTTCCCTTTCTTCTTCCCTATACCCTTTTTTCTTGAAACTGGTGGTCTTGTTGACCATCAACACTTGATGCTCCTTCTTGATTTCTACCTCCGCAGCTTTTAGCATTGCGAAGAGCTCGGGAATCGTCTTATCCATCCCTTGCATATTATAGTTCATCACGAAGCTCTTGTAGCATGGTGGCAGTTGTAAGTGCATCTAGTGCCACCCCTAGTTGGTTTTGGATTATTGACGACACACCTGGTTGAGGGACTAATGTGTTTGTGAGAATCGCAGGATAACATAGGTAGAAGTCCCTCATTGATTCGGTTTTCCTACCAGAGATGACCCCTAAAAATGTATGAAGACATTGAAGTCAAAGGTGGGATGTGAAGACGTTCACATTGAAGACTATGACAAGAGAAGACATCATGTGAAGACTATGGAGCGCGAAGACTTAGTTGTTTTGTCATTCTTTTTCTTCTTCGTTGAGTCATAGGAACCACCGTACTGTTAAGTGGGGTCCAAGAGAACCAGTCAGAATGACTGAAGTGATGCTTAACCAAAATCCTATGTCTTCGAGCGAAGACAATGAGAGCAAATCTTATCCAGAGCTGGATAAGTCAGCTTTGCTTGTAGCCCAAGTAAAGTTGCCGTGTGTGTTTGAAATCTGATCGTTGGAACACGTGTCAGTTCCTTAGTGACCCAGGGTCATTTCGGACAAATCAGGTCGGGTTGCCTAGTGGCTATAAATAGCCCACCCCCTACAACCATAAATGGTTGGCTGCTTAGAGTTAGTGTATGGCTTTTGTCGTTTGAGAGCAACCCACCTTGAAGCCTTTGAGAGAGAATTCCTTGCGAGGATAAAGCCCTAAACACCCAGAGCCAAAGAGTGTTAGGCATCACTTAAGTCTTCCTGTCTGTGTGATCTGAATACTTATTACACTTGAGGACTGTGAATCCTCCAGCCGGTTAGGCGTCGCGTTCTGAGCATCCAAGAGTCATTGTGGATCGCCGGTGAACAAAGTCTGTGAAGGTTTGGAAGTCTACCTTGAAGACTTACCAGAGTGATTGGGCGAGGACTGGGTGTCCTTAGCTCAAGGGGAATAAGGTGAAGACACGGTCTTCTGAGTTGAATCTCAGCCTCCCTAACTAGACGTACAGTTGTCACAACAACTGGAACTGGTCCAACAAATCATTGTCTTCAACGAGTCACTGGTTTCATCCTTCCCATTCCTTTACTTACAGTTGGCTCTGGTGAAGTCATTGTATGATTGCATTATCTTTTGTCTTCACTGAGTGACCGCTTGTTTTGATTGGCTTCACACTATCTTCCTACCTGATCTATACTGCCTAGCTGCTATTAGTCGTTGTGCTTTCACTTCATTGAATACTTGACTATGGCTTGATTAGTGTAGTCTACCTTCCGCTGCATGATAATAGGTTTATTTCTATCGTTTGTCTTTGAAACTTCCATGTTTTGAAGACTTTCATAAAAATCGCCTATTCACCCCCCTCTAGTCGATCACTAGCACTTTCAATTGGTATCAGAGCAAGGTACTCCCTTGTTTTGTGTGATTCGGTTTAACCACCTGGAGTTTTAGCTATGTCGACTGCAGGGATAATCAAAGTCTCCGCTGCGTGCCCAGTCTTTGATGGAACCAAATATCCCTACTGGAAGAATAAGATGCGCATGCATCTTGAAGCCATTGATGTCGACCTATGGTATGTCATCAAGAATGGCGTTCCCAAGGCTGGTGAAGGTGTCACCGCTGCTGATGTCAAGAAGTTCGTTCAATTGGACTCCACTGCCAAGAACATCATCTTTGGTCATCTGACCAAAGGACAGTATGGCCATGTGAGTGCTTTGGAAACATCCAAGCTAGTCTGGGACTGGCTCTCCAAGGTCAACGAAGGCATCTCAACCCAGAGAGATCAGAGAATCAGTGTCCTTCGCAACCTCTTCAACTGCTTCAAGAGAAATGACAATGAGAATGTCCAGCTCATGTTTGATCGACTCACTGACATCACAAATGAGCTTCAAGCCCTCGGCACTACTAAGATCACCAAGCATGAAGTCGTCAAGACACTCCTGAGATCACTTGACAGCTCGTTTGACACCCTAGCCCTGATGATTCAAGAACATCCTGACTTCAAGACACTCGATCCGTCTGACATACTTGAGAGGCTCAACACACATGAGTTTCAGCTTTCTGAGAAAAGAGACATCTACGGTCCCAACTATGGGCGAACTCGTGCCTTGAAGGCAAAAGCTGTCTCCTCATCTAAAGAAGGATCTGACAGCAGTTCTGATGATCCTGAAGACATTGGAAAGGAGCTTGCTATGCTTGTGAAGAATTTCCAAAAATTCACCAAGAAGAAAGGCTTCAGAAAGTCTTCATGATCAAGCTCAAGGAATGATGAAGCTTCTACTCATGACTACAAGAAGAGAACATGCCACAAGTGCAAGAAACCTGGCCACTACATCTTTGAGTGTCCGCAGTGGGACAATGAGAACAACAAGAAGAAGAAGAGCAAGGAGTATGATTCTGACGACAAGAAGAAGAAGAAATACTCAAAGTCTTCTTCCAAGTCTTCCTCAAGGTCTTCATCACACAAGAAGAACTCATCTGGCAAGGCCCGTGCGTTTGTTGGCAAGGAAATGGATTCAGAGGAGGAGTCCGCTTCTGAGGAGGCGGAGGTGGAGTCTGAGGAGGAGTCCGATTCTGGCGTTGCAAGCCTGGCTACAGCATACGTTGCCAAGTGCATCTTCAACACTGAAGACAATGACTTCATCACCGACACCGATGCAAATGACAAGGACTACTCCGCTCCCACCTACTTCTTCATGGCATGCGGTGCCAAGGTAAACACACGCACTACTCATTATCAAACATCCAGTGAAGATGACTCTGATTGTGGTTCCAAACCCAGCTACAAAACACTTGCTAAAATTGCAACTGAACAACAAAAAGCTATGGAACATATTCAAAAACTATTAGACAAAAGTGATGACCTATTAGACGCTGAAATGACTCGATCTCAGTCCTTAATTGAAGACATAAAAAATCTTCATGCTAAGTATGAGGAACTTGAAAGTCGTCATGAAACGCTCTCAACAACTCATGAAAAGCTTTCCTATGATTATCTTCAAAGGAAGCAAGATCTTGAGAAATTGAGAGCGGCTCATGAAGATCTTCAAAAGGAAAATGAGTCACTTCGTGCCAAACAAATCAGTTCCGCTCAGGAAGGATTTGAACCACCATGTCTGTAGCGACCCGACCCGAATGGATCAAGTCTCTGTGCTTAAGTGTCATCCCTGGATCGGTATGCTGACACACACAGTACTCGAAGGATTTATAACAGAGGTAAATCACATGTATAAAGTAACGTAAATACCATTACCTCAATCCATATAGCGGAAGCAACAAGATTGTGGATTCTCATCAACACCAACGGCAAAGTTGAGTGTAGAAATCGTAACCCTAACATATCACTTACTCGTCATAAGAAACCTGCAACATGAGACGTTGCAGCCCGAAAACGGGTCAGTACATTGAATGTACTGGCAGATTCACACCATAGAGAAAATGATGAACAATGGCTATCACTATATGCATATATGGCTGGTGGAAAAGCTCTATGGTTATAAGGTTTTTGCGTAAAGCCAATTTTTCCCTACTACAAAGGAATAAATTTTATTTTAACTATCAAGGTAGTTGTTAAACATCGGGAATGGTTGACAGCATTCCGATCCCAATTAAGTAATTAAAACCCAGCAACATTAATTAGAAGTAACGTGATGAGATTCACATGATATTCAAGTACTAGATACTCAAGTTGTCCATAACCGGGGACACGACTAATCATGATTAGTTTGTACACTCTGCAGAGGTTTGCGCACTTTTCCCCACAAGACTCGATCGCCTACGTTTGGTTTCTCGCACTACATGGTGTTTGAGAAGACGGATGACCGAGACACAGTCTTTCAGAAGCGCTAGCACCTTACATGTGGGTAGACCGGTACACCTACTTTCCCCTACATCTGCTAGTCTACCCGTAAGAGTTCGCACGACTTAATCAACTATGCCAGAGCCCATAATGGCTTGTGGCTGCACACGGAAGTTACTAGCATGAATGATCTTATGATCCCTTTGAGCCTGGGTGGCGGTCCAAAATAAAAACAGGCAAGTCCCAATAGACATCAGGTGCCTCAATCCACCCAGATGTGTATTTAAGTTGCCACCTTAAGTAAACCATTTAAAATTAACAAACTCACATCTGTCATGGATATCACTCACCCAATCCACGTCTACTAGCATAGCATGGCATAATAAGCAAATGTAGAAGTAACTCCCAAAGGTTTCATAATAATACAGGTGATAGGTACTACCTCATCTACCTCCCATCCCACAATTTAATTAGATCCTAATCATGCAATGTGAGAGGATTGATCTAATGCAATAAAACATGGGTTGTAGAAAAGGTATGATCAAAGTGTGAACTTGCCTGCAATGTCGATGAAGATGATTCGCACTCAAAATCTTGATAGATCTACTCGTCACACTCCGGACAATCTATCGTAAGAAAGCAATAGTAACCACACATAAGCAATCACTCAAAAGATTAGAAAGATCGAAGAAGACGATTCGAAAACATCAAAACCAAGCAAATAACTCTTGCAACATAAACAATTTCTAACAGTACCAAAATTATGTGAATTTGGCCTTATCAGAAAGTTTAGGTCAAGAGCTTTGATTTGCAAAAAGAATCAACTCAAACGGAGTTGTGGATAAAAAGATATGATCAAAAGAAGTTTGAATTCAAATATGATCTAATTCAAATTTTAAACTTTTCAAAAAACATGTTTAAGTTGTTTATCCGGATAGAGGGGATCATAACGAAGACGTGGGCGTTGGTTTCGTTGGATTTGGACTAACGAGCAAAAAGTTACGAGTGTTTGAAGTTCAGGGACTAAACTGTAAAGAAAATTCCACACATATAAGTCCCTGGCCGAAATTAAAAATAAAAAGAAAAATCTATCGAGCGAACGCTCGCTACAGAACCTAAACTGACGAAAACCGTTCGCTAAGGAGATCTAAACAGTGAACGTTCGCGAAATAACTGGATATATAAAAAAACGGGTTAACCAGAGAAAACCAAAAAACCGATCTAGGGTTTGGTTTTACCGGTCCATGGCGGTTTGACGGTTTTCGCAAGAAAACCGTCTGCGGTGAGACGAACTCCGGCGAGCGAGGCGAGGCGGCGGTTGCGGCGGATCTCCGGCGTGGCGCGGCAACGGCAACGGTGGCGTGGGGCTTCGGCGAGGTGCGGGCGTCGGCGGCGGCACGAGGCGGCGGCGCTGGTGGAGTGCGGCGCGGGCAGCAGCAGCGGGCGGCGGCGAAGCGCGACTGTGAAGCGCGACTGTGGAGACTGTGAAGAAAGAAAAAATAAAATAAAATAAAATATTATATAGGCATATAATATATCAAAATTTTCAGAAAAAGATTGTCTTCGACATGGACATTTTTCTAGCATTAAATAAAATACACACAAATTCAGATAATTCAAAGAGTGCTACTGGTCTATTAAAATCCAGCTAAAATCATTTTAAAAATACCAAAATGATTTCAAATTAATTTTTCTCCAAGTTTCTATTGTAGGGAATCATGTTACCCTAATTTCCATATATTTTATTTTTGGAGAAAAATAATTTGAATAAAACTGAAATAACTCCAAATTGAAAATAAATTTAAAAGAACTGTGAATTTAATTCTTTGAAACTCCCAACTCATATTTCATATAATTTGAAGAAGTCATTTTATCTTCTCTCATGAAAATCATTGAGTTGCATAAAGTTCCAGAATCGGAAATATTTTCAAATGAAATTCAAATATTTTTAACACCCCTTGTCATTTAAATAAATGGAAGAAGTCATGTCATCTTCTCTCGAGGGTTTTGTGATGAAAAGAATTTGAATTCACGAAGATCAGAAAACAAATATGAAAGTTTGGGAAAGTCCTTTTATTCCCTCTCATTTAACTTTCAAAAGTTTCGAATTCACTCACTTTCAGACAATCAATCAAACAATCAGTCAAATCTATCTATTTATTGTAACATTCCAAAATTTAGAATTTTGGGATGTTACAAACCTACCACCCTTAAAATGAATCTTATCCTCGAGATTCGGAGAGGCTAGCAAGAAAAGGTTAGGGTTTGGGTGTCTCCTCAAAATCCATCGATCATCAAAGGGGTCTGGGATGCTACCACCCTTAGAAGCATGGTTACTGTTCCATCAAAACTCATATACTCCATCCTTATTCTTGACAGTGTCGGTCTTCTCAGATCCTCGAGAAAATTCCTTATCCGGCTCTTCCGGTAGTGGCATAACCTTTTCCTCAATTCTTCTGTCCTTTCATCTTGGTAAGGTTATTCCGAGACTGGGTCTTCTTAGCTGACGGGTCTGGCGCCAAGACTAAACAACTATCGATATCTCATGGTGGTCAACAATTTATGGTTTCTCCTGCAGGAAATGGGTCTGGTTGATCCTCACCGTATAACCTACGGTTGGCAAAAAGCTGCTGTGTACAAGGGGAAAATTCTTATACCATTCTAAGGTTTAACAAGGTTTAATATCGTCATCTCTCTACTATAGGCAAGTCACTCAGATTTGCCATCCCATATAGCAAGGCGAATAATAAGAGTAAGTCGGTATGGTGATCAATCCATCCCGCACCCAAATCATTACCTTGTATACAGTTTAGCGAATCTCGCATTCTAAAACTCGGTCATCCTCACAAGCATTGCAGAATTTCTCTTGTCGACGAACCAAGTTCGGAATAATCCATTGATTCTGCAAGCCAAACAACCATCTATCGTTCCTTCACAACTCTCAGGTTTTGCGTTACTCCTATAAGATCGTCTATCGATAAGGGCATATCCTCTTCCAGGGTTTTTCCTTCAGCAAGAGTGTGCTTGCTCCTTGGCAGGTCCTGGGGCCTGTGGGTTATGGCACACCTCATCACTTGTAGTCCTTGATCTTATCATCGGGCAACTTATCGTTATTCCAACATCCAACTTCCAGCTTCCTTGCATACTTAGAATCCATCCAATTGTATTGTCTTTTTCCTTCTATTGGCACCAAACTGGGACATGATTACTCAGACTCCTCATGGAGTTTTCATTGATCCATATTTCCAACATCATACCTCCTTTATATCCAATAGTAATTCATCTCTTCATCCTCGTGGAATATCCCACATACCAAGATAAAAACTTATACTTGTGGAGTCCATTCCACTTCGTGGAACATCATTATCCTTTCCAGGGTCAAGCATCCTTACAGGGGAATATTAGCCACCTCTGCATGGCAATTCTTCAACTGGGAAACGTGAAACACATCTTGAACTCCTGACAGTCCTTCGGGTAACTCAAACTTGTAGGCCACTTCTCTCATACGCTCCAAAACTCGGTATGGTCCTACAAATCTCGGGGCTAACTTTCCCTTAACTCCAAATCGTTTAACTCCTCTCAGAGGGGTCACACGAAGACATGCTCTGTCTCCAATTTCATAGAATACCTCCTTGAGTTTTTGAGTCTACATAACTCTTCTGCCTGGACTGAGCTACCTTCAGTCTATCTCGAATCAACTTAACATTCTCTTCTGACTCCTTGATCACATTTGGTCCAAACAACTGACGGTCTCCAACTTCATCCCACATACTCTTGGGGCATCACACATATCGAGACAAAACTCGTATTCATTTTGTCCGAAATCCACTCAGTGGAGTATCCTTATCTTTTCCAGGGGTCAATGGTTCTTAAAGGGTACTACCATCCTTAAAATGCACAAATCTTCCATAGACCATATTTCTCATATCCTCAGAATGGCTAAAATTCTTCTTCATAGAGTAACAACTCATAAAATCCATACCAGTACAACAATGCTACTTTATTCATTCTCCAAATGATTTCAATCTCTCGCTTCTCCATTACATGTCTCAACTCAACAACTCAATATAAAAGAAAATGTTCTCAGTTCTACTACTCCATTTCTTTTGTTGCAAACTCAACTATCTAGCACAAGTTTCCTTCTCCTTGGGGCATTCTCTAGCAAAGTGTCAGCTTCATTACAACGAAAACATATTACTTCCGGCAAGTCTCGAGGTTTCCTTTTTGGGCAATTGTTGAGGTAGTGCTGTGACTCCTTGCACCTGTAATAGGTGATATGACTCAGGTCCTTCCTGGAATCCAATTGGTTTCTCTTCCTGGACTTTTCCATTCCAATCAGGGCTTCTATTTCCTGTGGGTCATATTCTACTTCCCCTGTCGGGAATTCTACTAGATCCACATTCAAACAATTTTGGGAGATGTGTCCTTCTTCTCCACATGAATAGCAAGACTTAGTGCAGGGTTTACTCGGGTCTTCTTTAGGTGTGTCCTCCATTTCTTCCTTCATCACGGGTTCTTCTAAAATTTCCATAAGGGCTCCTTTCTTTACTTATTTATTCTGCTGGATGGTTCGTTGTACCATGGGGTAAATGTGACACTGAGCAGGGTAGTGGGTAGTCCCTTCACGCAAGAAACAAGTAATTTGCCTAGTTGGGCATTCTTCAACTGGGTGACTTCCTTCACAATTAGGGCATTCATCCTTGTGTTCTTTATGGGTGTGTCCTATTTCTCCACAAATCTTGCATGCATAAGGTTTCTTCATATCCTTTCCATAAGGCTTCAACTTCTGGGACACAAGCCGAGACTTTGGCAAAGTCAACTTAAATTCCTTCCAAGTGGTTACTCCTTGCCATCCATTGATTGTTTGGTACATTCTCCACCAAGTAGCAGCACCTCTTTCAAAGCACTGAAGAGCATCCTGGGTCATATCATGTCCAACTATAGGGTTGTTCTCCATATGATCCTCCATGTTCTGAATCCATCGGTCTGTCTCCAATTGACTCATCGGTCCCGAAAATACAAGCTCATCTCCATTCATCCTCTATTGGGTCCAAGGGTTTTGGGGTGAGATAAGAGAGATCAAGAGAGAGGGATACACACAATGCAAACAACAGTTTTGAAAAGGCAGATTTTTGTTTTGCTGTCGAAAAACAACAAACAAATGACAGCTCACAATCGTCGCATCTAACGTAGGTATATAACAGGGGTTTGGTCTTCTAAGGTCAACATCGCCAAACTCTTGAAGTCTTGTTCCTGTCTTCGATGGCTTCTTTCGATCATGCTTGTCTTTCTCAAATCCTTTTGCCAGATCATCTCTATTGATGCGAAGTCCCTCGCAACATCCTTTAATATTCTGGAGTTGCATTTCAAACTTCTGGTTTCAACATCCTTGGCATGAACCATGGTCATACTGTCCTTCAGTTCCTGACAATACTCCGGTATCTCGGGGTTGTAGCTCCTCCAGCTTGGCTACTCTCATTTTCAGGATCCTGAGTTCCTCATGAAATACTTCCTTGTCTAATACGACTTCCTGGAGCTCCATTTTAAACTTCTTGATGTACTACTCCAGATCCTGGTGATACACCGGCTAGGGCTAAAACTTCATCTTATGATCGGTGCTCCA
This sequence comes from Triticum aestivum, assembly GCF_018294505.1. Taxonomy (NCBI): domain Eukaryota; kingdom Viridiplantae; phylum Streptophyta; class Magnoliopsida; order Poales; family Poaceae; genus Triticum; species Triticum aestivum. Next base: position 621,360,003 of record NC_057800.1, read on the forward strand.
TCAGCCTTCTTCCATCAAATCCATTCTGATGAAATGCATTCTTAACTCAGCATGGTGACAACAGCATCAACGACGATGACATCACGGATAACCGTGTTTCTGCCCTTGTCATTGCCATGAGCTGTCTTCCATAATTGATATCCCCTGCCTTAGGGTTTTCTTGACAAATCCTTGAGTTCTTAACTCTACATGCTCCGGTCTTTCTCCAACACACCTTGATCTCGGGTATTGACAACTTCCATAATCTGTCAAGTTCCATAAGGGTAGCCTTCCTAGGTCATATAAATCTGGAAATTCTTCAGAGCCTTCAAATTCTCCTAGTCTTCAGAGTCTTCAACAGCTATAGTTTCCATTATCATAATGTATGGTAAAATCCTCTTCATTCCGAATGGTCTTACTGGTCTGATATCCTGTACTTCTTGGAGTGGTCTCATCAGTCGAATCTTCGTGGGGTCAAAAGGGGAAAGGGTTATGGTCTCACTAAAATAGAATATTTGAATAAGCTCAGAAGAGAAGAGAGGTAAAAGATCTTTTTTGAAAGGAAAAGTTGTAGAGAAAAAAAAAATCTTTGCTATGGGCTTGCCAGTTTCTAGGGTCACGTCCTACAGTCAACATCTGCTCTGATACCATCTTGTAGCGACCCGACCCGAATGGATCAAGTCTCTATGCTTAAGTGTCATCCCTGGATCGGTATGCTGACACACACAGTACTCGAAGGATTTATAACAGAGGTAAATCACATGTATAAAGTAACGTAAATACCATTACCTCAATCCATATAGCGGAAGCAACAAGATTGTGGATTCCCATCAACACCAATGGCAAAGTTGAGTGTAGAAATCGTAACCCTAACGTATCACTTACTCGTCATAAGAAACCTGCAACATGAGACGTTGCAGCCCGAAAACGGGTCAGTACATTGAATGTACTGGCAGATTCACACCATAGAGAAAATGATGAACAATGGCTATCACTATATGCATATATGGCTGGTGGAAAAGCTCTATGGTTATAAGGTTTTTGCGTAAAGCCAATTTTTCCCTACTACAAAGGAATAAATTTTATTTTAACTATCAAGGTAGTTGTTAAACATCGGGAATGGTTGACAGCATTCCGATCCCAATTAAGTAATTAAAACCCAGCAACATTAATTAGAAGTAACGTGATGAGATTCACATGATATTCAAGTACTAGATACTCAAGTTGTCCATAACCGGGGACACGGCTAATCATGATCAGTTTGTACACTCTGCAGAGGTTTGCGCACTTTTCCCCACAAGACTCGATCGCCTCCGTTTGGTTTCTCGCACTACATGGTGTTTGAGAAGACGGATGACCGAGACACAGTCTTTCAGAAGCGCTAGCACCTTACATGTGGGTAGACCGGTACACCTACTTTTCCCTACATCTGCTAGTCTACCCGTAAGAGTTCGCACGACTTAATCAACTATGCCAGAGCCCATAATGGCTTGTGGCTGCACACGGAAGTTACTAGCATGAATGATCTTATGATCCCTTTGAGCCTGGGTGGCGGTCCGAAATAAAAACAAGCAAGTCCCGATAGACATCAGGTGCCTCAATCCACCCAGATGTGTATTTAAGTTGCCACCTTAAGTAAACCATTTAAAATTAACAAACTCACATCTGTCATGGATATCACTCACCCAATCCATGTCTACTAGCATAGCATGGCATAATAAGCAAACGTAGAAGTAACTCCCAAAGGTTTCATAATAATACAGGTGATAGGTACTACCTCATCTACCTCCCATCCCACAATTTAATTAGATCCTAATCATGCAATGTGAGAGGATTGATCTAATGCAATAAAACATGGGTTGTAGAAAAGGTATGATCAAAGTGTGAACTTGCCTGCAATGTCGATGAAGATGATTCGCACTCAAAATCTTGATAGATCTACTTGTCACACTCCGGTCAATCTATCGTAAGCAAGCAATAGTAACCACACATAAGCAATCACTCAAAAGATCAGAAAGATCGAAGAAGATGATTCGAAAACATCAAAACCAAGCAAATAACTCTTGCAACATAAAACAATTTCTAACAGTACCAAAATTATGTGAATTTGGCCTTATCAGAAAGTTTAGGTCAAGAGCTTCGATTTGCAAAAAGAATCAACTCAAACGGAGTTACGGATAAAAAGATATGATCAAAAGAAGTTTGAATTCAAATCTGATCTAATTCAAATTTTAAACTTTTCAAAAACATGTTTAAGTTGTTTATTTGGATAGAGGGGATCATAACGAAGACGTGGGCGTTGGTTTTGTTGGATTTGGACTAACGAGCAAAAAGTTACGAGTGTTTGAAGTTCAGGGACTAAACTGTAAAGAAAACTCCTCACATATAAGTCCCTGGCCGAAATTAAAAATAAAAAGAAAAATCTATCGAGCGAACGCTCGCTACAGAACCTAAACCGACGAAAACCGTTCGCTAAGCAGATCTAAACAGTGAACGTTCGCGAAATAACTGGATATATAAAAAAACGGGTTAACCAGAGAAAACCAGAAAACCGATTTAGGGTTTGGTTTTACCGGTCCATGGCAGTTTGACGGTTTTCGCAAGAAAACCGGCTGCGGCGAGACGAACTCCGGCGAGCGAGGCGAGGCGGCGGTTGCGGCGGATCTTCGGCGTGGCGCGGCAACGGCAGCGGTGGCGCGGGGCTTCGGCGAGGTGCGGGCGTCGGCGGCGGCGCGAGGCGGCGGCGCTGGTGGAGTGCGGCGCGGGCAGCAGCATCGGGCGGCGGCGAAGCGCGACTGCGGCGGCGGTGGTTGGCAGCGGCGGCGGCGCGATGCGGCTCGGGGCGGCGGCGAGAAGCGGTGCGGGGCGGAGAGAGAAGGGGCGGCGGGGCCGGCGCATTTATGGGGGCGGGGCGGCTCCGTGGCGTGGGCGAGGGGGCAGGAGGAGGCCGGAGATGGCACGGCGGCGGCGATGCGTGCTTGCTCGGGACTCTGTCCCGAGCTGGAAGATGGGCGACGAGGAGGTGGGCTGGGCCTTGGCCTGGCTTCGGCTGGGCCGGCCTGGCCTGGCGCGGGGAGAGAGAGAGGGAGAGCAGTGCTGGGCTTCGGCCTGGCACTGTTCGGAGAGTTTTTTTTAAATAAACACAGACAAAGAAAGAAAGAAAAAACAAAATAAAATAAAATATTATATAGGCATATAATATATCAAAATTTTCAGAAAAAGATTTTCTTCAACATGGACATTTTTCTAGCATTAAATAAAATACACACAAATTCAGATAATTCAAAGAGTGCTACTGGTCTATTAAAATCCAGCTAAATCATTTTAAAAATACCAAAATGATTTCAAATTAATTTTTCTCTAAGTTTAAATTGTAGGTAATCATGTTACCCTAATTTCCATATATTTTATTTTTGGAGAAAAATAATTTGAATAAAACTCAAATAACTCCAAATTGAAAATAAATTTAAAAGAAGTTTGAATTTAATTCTTTGAAACTCCCAACTCATATTTCATATAATTTGAAGAAGTCATTTTATCTTCTCTCATGAAAATCATTGAGTTGCATAAAGTTCCAGAATCGGAAATATTTTCAAATGAAATTCAAATATTTTCAACACCCCTTGTCATTTAAATAAATGGAAGAAGTCATGTCATCTTCTCTCGAGGGTTTTGTGATGAAAAGAATTTGAATTCACGAAGATCAGAAAACAAATATGAAAGTTTGGAAAGTCCTTTTATTCCCTCTCATTTAACTTTCAAAAGTTTCGAATTCACTCACTTTCAGACAATCAATCAAACAATCAGTCAAATCTATCTATTTATTATAACATTCCAAAATTTAGAATTTTGGGATGTTACAATGTCTTAAATGCATTGAGCGTGACAATGCTACTTCTGTTGCTGGGTGTTCTACTGCTGCTACTAATGCAATATCTTCAACTGTTGATGTGGTAACTAACCCCTCTACTGAGGATACCACTGCTATTGCTGATGAAAATGCAAGGTCGAAGACATTGCTTGAAACAGGGATGTACAAAAATCTCAAAGGGCATCAGACACTATGTGATGTTCTCAAGAGGCAGATCCTAAACCGAAACCCTAGGAAAGAGGGTCTTGGGTTCGACAGGAAATGAATGCTGATGGCTCTTACTGGAAACCTGAGCAGTACCCCAAAACCACATGGGTTGTTGCAAAGGAACCCTCAGTGGATCCATCCACGCTGTCAGGCTTCAATTGTGCTAATCCCATTGTTATTGATGAATCCTTTGATGCAAACTATAAACTATTCAAGAATCAGAATGGTGAAGTGTTTGCCAGGTATATTGGTACTAACTGCAGGAATGGGCCAAGTATGAAGAAAGTCTGGGTGCCGAAAAGATTGCTGGAGAATCTTCCTGTGAATGTCGTCATGACACCACAAGTGAAGAAGACAAACCCCAGACCACAAGCTTCATATGGTCCAAAGGCTTCATACAGACAAAGGACTCACCTGAGTCGCACTAATGCAAATGTTTTGCAGGGAAGCCATACTCAGGCCTATGAATATGAGTGTGTTTGATCAAACCGCCATGTTCATAAGACCAAGAACTGCTCTGCTTATTCTTATGAGTATTATTATCCACCAGCAAGACTTTTTGCTAGGGCTCCAAAGCCAAAGTTCTCAGATGCTGCACTTAGACTCATTGCTTCGAAGCCACCCTTGAAGATGTGGGTGGCTAAGAAATCTTCACTCTCTTTTGCAAGGAAAGGTCTCCAGCCAAGAATCAAATTCGTTTGAAGCTATTGTTGGGGACCTTGAACATCTTGTAGGGTGCAAGATCAAATGCCCAAATGGTCTTATTATGTATTTTGTTCCTGAGTCGCTTGTTACTTGCCCTATCAGTCCTAACCTCGATCTAAGCTTTCATAATCCACTTGCTCGTCAAATGTTTATGCTTCACAATTCTCTTCGTGAAGCCTATCCCCCTAACTGCACTGTAGGGTACGACACCAGCTGCTTCAGAATGGATTATTGATAGTGGGTGTACTAATCACATGATTGGCAAGCGAAGTCTTCTCATGGACTCAAATTTACGTCCATCTGACAAAAGTCACATCACATTTGCTGACACTGGTAAAAGCAAGGTATTGGGTCTAGGTAGAGTTGCAATCTCAAGGGATCAAGACATGGATAAAGTGATGCTTGTTGAATCCCTTTGTTTCAACTTAATGTCTGTCTCAATGCTTTGCAATTTAAACATGATTGTGATATTTGGAAAATATCGTTGCCCTGTTCTAATGGAATCTGACAAGTCTCTAGTCTTTGAAGGGTATCGGAAAGATGATTTGTACGTGGTAGATTTCTCAGCAGGACCACAACTTGCCATATGTCTTCTAGCAAAAGCTTCTGAATGCTGGCTCTGGCATCGGAGGCTAGGGCATGCTGGCATGAGGAACCTGCACACTCTTGCAAGGAAGAAGCATGTCATAGGCATCGAGGGCGTCAAGTTCAAGAAGGATCACTTATGCGGTGCCTGTGAAGCAGGAAAGATGACGAGGGCCAAGCATCCCTCGAAGACAATCATGACAACGACTCAACCCTTCGAACTGCTCCACATGGACCTTTTCGGTCCCACTCATTACTCAACTCTTACTACTACTGCTTGTCTCTATGGCTTTGTCATTGTTGATGATTATTCAAGATATACTTGGGTGCATATAATCCTCTACAAGACTGAAGTGCAGGATGTCTTCAGACGCTTCGCCAATCGAGCCGTGAACAACTATGGCGTCAAGATCAAGCACATCAGAAGTGACAATGGCACTGAATTCAAGAACACTGGCCTAGACACTTATCTTGATACTTTGGGCATCACACACGAATTCTTAGCTCCGTACACGCCGCAGCAGAATGGCGTCATGGAACGCAAGAACAAAACACTTATTGAGATGGCCCGGACGATGCTCGATGAATACAAGACTCCAAGAAAGTTCTGGCCTGAAGCCATTGATATTGCATGACATATCATCAACCGTGTTTATCTTCACAAGCTCCTTACTGGCAAGAAGCCAAATGTCAGTTAATTCAGAGTATTTGGTGCCAGGTGCTGGATCAAGGATCCACATCACACTTCAAAATTTGCACCGAAAGCACATGAAGGTTTTATGCTTGGATATGGAAAGGATTCGCACTCCTACATAGTCTTCAACCTCTCTCACTATAAAGTGGTTGAAACTGTGGATGTGCGGTTCGATGAGACTAACGGCTCGCAAAGAGAGCACCTGCCAAATGTGCTAGATGAAGTTCCATCCTGTGAATCAATCAAACTTATGGGAGCTGGAGAAATCATACCATCTGAAGCTCAGCCTGAAGAGGAACTTATCATCTCTGCACCTGATCAACCTGAAGACAATGCTCAGCCAGAAGACAATCCTTCTAACGATGACAATGATCAGCAAGAGCAAAATCTTCGTCATGTTCATCCTCGTGTTGCAAATGAAGTACAGATTGAGAGAATAATTGATAGCATCAATGCACCAGGTCCACTCACTCGTTCAAGGGAAACACAACTAGCAAATTTCTATGGGCACTTCGCATTTGTCTCAATATCTGAACCCAAGAAAGTTGATGAAGCCTTCATGGAACCTGAATGCATTCAAGCTATGCAAGAAGAGCTTCAACAGTTTGAGCTGAATAATGTATGGGAACTGGTTAAGCGTCCTGATCCTCGTAAGCACAATATAATAGGCACTAAATGGATATATCGCAACAAGCAAGATGAGCATGGTCAAGTTGTCAGAAACAAAGCTCGTCTCATTGCTCAAGGATATACTCAAGTTGAAGGGATTGACTTTGATGAAACATTTGCTCCTGTGGCCAGGCTTGAAGCTATACGCATATTGTTGGCCTATGCAAATCATCATAACATTCTTCTGTATCAAATGGATGTGAAGAGCGCTTTTCTCAATGGCAAGATTGAAGAAGAAGTGTATGTTGCACAACCGCCTGGCTTTGAAGATCCAAAACATCCTGACATGGTGTACAAGCTCAACAAGGCACTGTATGGCCTCAAACAAGCCCCTCGGGCTTGGTATGACACACTCAAAGACTTCCTGAAGAGCAAAGGCTTCAAACCTGGTTCCCTGGATCCTACTCTCTTCATGAAGACATATGATGGTGAACTATTTGTGTGCCTAATATATGTGGACGACATTATCTTCGGCTGCACTAACCAGAAATACAGTGAAGAGTTTGGATATATGATGCAAGAGCAATATCAGATGTCCATGATGGGTGAGCTGAAGTTCTTCCTTGGTCTTCAAATACTTCAGCAACGCAACGGCATCTTCATATCTCAAGAGAAATACCTCAAAGATTGCCTGAAGAAATTTGGAATGCAAGACTGCAAAGGCTACATGACGCCAATGCCAGCCAAACACCATCTAGGTCCCGACGACAATGGTAAAGAGTTCGATCAAAAGGTATATCGCTCCATGATTGGTTCTTTGTTTTATTTATGTGCATCTAGGCCAGATATCATGCTTAGTGTTTGCATGTGTGCCCGGTTCCAAGCGGCACCAAAGGAATCGCATCACTTAGCTGTGAAGCGAATTCTTAGATATTTGGCTCACACCCCAACACTAGGATTATGGTATCCAAAGGGCTCAGAGTTTGATCTAGTTGGATTCTCGGATGCTGATTATGCTGGTGACAAGGTGGATCGCAAGTCTACATCAGGCACATATCATTTTCTGGGATGATCACTTGTATGTTGGTCTTCAAAGAAGCAGAACTATGTATCTCTCTCCACTGCTGAATCTGAATACATTGTTGCTGGATCTTGCTGCGCTCAACTTCTATGGATGAAGCAAACACTCAAAGACTATGGCATTCATCTGAAGCAAGTGCCACTCTACTGCGACAACGAAAGCGCCATCAAGATTGCCAACAACCCAGTTCAGCACTCGAAGACAAAGCACATTGAAATTCATCATCACTTTCTTAGAGATCATGTTATGAAGGAAGATATTGATATCATATACGTCAACACTGAAGAGCAATTGGCAGATATCTTCACTAAGCCCTTGGATGAGAAGAGGTTTTGCAAGTTACGGTGTGAGATAAATATCTTGGAATCCTCAAATGTCCTGTGATCAGGCACACATCCTAACACTTAAGCATGTTGATGACTTAGATGTGCAACACACGAAGTAAACTATATCTTCAATCAATGAAGACTTACATTCTGAGTGTGAATATATTAACGTGGAATTTGACTTCGGAGCGCCACGATAATTGTGCGCCGTGTCTGGGTCTAATATTTCCTATACGGTGGGTAACGCCACCACCAATTTTTTTCCCTTTGAAGTGTTTTTCTCATGGCATTATATTTGCAAAGTCTTCGCATTTTGTTTGTCTTCAATGTTAAAATGTCCTCATGTTTATCTTCAATTTGGTTTCTGTCCTCTACAGCATTCACTTATAACTATGTCTTCATGTTGAATCTTTTGACCTAAGTGAATGTGATCGGACCCTAACCCCTCTATGCTTCTATCTCAAGTCTATCTATCCAAATCATATGCATTCAATTGACATTGTCAAACTGTCTTCTCTGCGTCCTTGTCAGCAGAAGACACATAGACAAACATTAATCTGTTTTTCAATGCTAAATCCTTCAACCTGAAACCCGGAGAAGTGGGAACGGCCACCAGACAATCCAGGCATGCGTGGGAACATGGAACAACCTCCGTGTTGCATGGTAGCCATGTATCCTTCAGATGTGAACCGCAAGGGGCACCTATGTAATAACACTGTGCCATCCCTGTCCCTATATATACACGCCTCACCAAGTCATTATCATTTCTTCCACTCTCGCACAAACCCTAGCGCCACCGCTAGCCCTCGACGACGCCGGTGACGAAGCACTTCGCTGCCGCGACCTCACCGACGCCGTCTTCACACCGACCGCGGACATCGTCTTCTCCACCGTCGCCGTAGGTGTCCTCCGTCGCCAAGTTAGGGCACGGAAGATTTGAACTGCTCGGCCTCCTCTTCCACTCCGTCTAGCAGTTCCTCGTGTGGTAAATAAAACCTCCTTTTTATGGTCCCTTTGATCCGATAGATTCATCCTTTTCTACCACAAGCAGTTTCTATTCACACAAGTTGGATCTATTTCATACTACATCTCATATTATGCCTACTATGTTCACTTATGCTTCACAAAGTAGTTAGATTCCTCACTTGTACTTATTGCTGGATTCGTACAAATCTGGAACCAACTCTCTATCTATGAGTGAATGTCTTCGCACTATGAGGTCAATGTCTTCTAAACTGATTTATCTTCAAAATCTTCTGAGAATGCATATGACCTCTTCCCCTTCCCTCGCACCTTAATGCTGTCACAGGTACATGTCCGTGGGAGAATCCCTTGGTTCTCATAGTCCGCATTCATTTGCAGAATTCTTACAACATCATATAGATTCCCATGAAGCCAGTTCTTGTCTGACCAGTAGACAGAAGACTTTGACAGTTTTGAAGCCTTTCAGTCTAAACTTCATGGCACCAGAAAAATCTGCAAGGAAGGGTGGCAGGTAGCATCGTGGCAACACCTCAAGAGATTTTCCTCCAGACCTCTATGAGTTGTACAAGACAGATCCGGAGGAGGACTACAATCAGCGGAAAACTAGAATCCAATGGATTCGAAGATATTAGGCAGAACAGTGGTTCAAGTACAGGTTCGTGACCCAAGAATATGCTGAGAAGAATGCCATCAAGCGACCCTGGGGAGACATCTTGTACAGAAACCTTTAACCCAGGTCCAGAGCTGAAGCCATTGAACAAGGCTTCTATCCTTGCATGGTCCGTGGACCACAGCCTGCAGATGCAGACCTATCTTCATTACTATGGTGCCGTGACGATAATCTGTTCAAGCGCAACTTCCAGTTTGCCAAGAATTCGGCCAAAGAAAACAAGAAGTCGCGGGGATTAGACTTCAATCCAGGCCCCTCTGCTCCTCGTGCCGATGGCACATGCGAGGCTGAACCCAATCTTGTTGGGCCCTTCTACAACCTAGAAGGTCTCATCACTCATACTATGGTTCAAGGGACAGCCGTGGATGAACCTGCAAACGACGCTGATTCTGACGAAGCGCCTGCACCACCGAAGCCAAAGAAGCTGAAGAAACCTCAAGCTTCGAAGCCTTCCCCAGCACCAAAGGCCTCACAGGCGAAGCCTCTGGCCACTGCACCTCCTGAACTCAGTGTGAAGTCTGAAGATTTTTCACGCATCTCCAAGCCCTCCAAAGTGAAGATGCCCTTGCAACCCACTAGCCAAGCACTGACCGCTGCTGCTATTCTGCGCAATGACGCCATTGATCTGTCAAGCGACGACGATCTTGGCGATGATGCTCTTGAGCAGTTGATCAAGAGCAAGCAAGAGGCAGAAATCTTCAATGACCTTCCTCTCTTTGATGTTGAAATCATCAAGACATTCATTGATGAGTGGTTTGACAGCCCAAATGTCAGCTTTGATGATCTTCAGCTTCCCATTGGCCTCAGCATCGCCTTCCATGGAGCCATTGCTGCTGAGCTGGCTCTAGCTTAGAGGATTGTTGAACTGAAGCATAAGATAGATTATGAAAAGGCTCAGTTCAAGAAGCACATGGCCAAGCTCAATGTTGAAGACATTCAAAACTTCCAGACCATGATGCATGAGCTTAAGGAAGCATTACAAACCTAACGCGAGGAAGCCAAAGGTTCTCGTGAGCGCATGAAGGATCTTGCAGCTAAATGTGTCCAAGGATACAATGAGGCTGAAAAGCGCAAGGCCTTGGGGCGACCAGGAATCGACCCCAGAATGGCGGCCAAGAAGAAGAAGAAGCCAGTTGTGGCAGAACCCGAAGCACCAAGGCAGGAAGTACATCCAATTGTCTTCCCAGCCAGTATGACAGGCTCGAAGCCTAAGGTCCCCACAGTGGCTTCAGAACTGAAGAAAACAAGGGCTTCTTTGATCGTGGTCAGCCTGTTATGGTCTGCTGGCCCATTCTGGTTCCTCCACCTACTGCGGGTCCACAATTTGAGTATCATGTCGAGCACAAACCTCAAGTCCAAAAGCCCAAGCCAAGACGTCCATGATTCCCAGGCACTGCCACTTCACCTGGGGTCTTCAATGTGAATGGCTTCATGGCACATAACACCTTCTTTAACAGCTCCAAGAACCCTTATACCAGACCTCGCATTTCATCAGATCGGTTCTGGAGCTATCAGCAGCGCAGCTACTATTCCTGCATCCTATACAATCAAGGGCGCATATTTCCACATATGCGCCTCGACTCTGAAGCTATAGCTGGCCTGCCCTGCCTTGAAGAAGCGTTGGATTGCTTCAGAGATACTGGACTGTTGCAGTTTGTCATAGATAAGGAACACTGGAATGAAGAGCTTCTGCTACAGTTCTATGCAACTCTTCACATTCGAGGCTACAACAGGGATCCAAAGACTTGGGTCCTTGAGTGGATGACAGGCAATGTCCATCATGAAGCTAAAGCTCTTGATATCATTGAGCTCACAGGCCTGCCCACTCCTGGTGAATACTGTGAACCAGGTTGTCAACAACACCAAAATGCCTTGGAAAGCATCTTTCAGAAGATAGAACCCAACATGAGTCAAATGCTGAGCATGATGAAGCCTCTGCCTCACGATGCTGAATACCCATCTGAGTTCTTTGTTGAAGACCTAGAGTACCTGCCTCGCACCATTTACCATATCATCAGGAAGACTCTATGGCCTATCAAAGGACATTCATCTGCAGTGAAGCTTGAAGGAGCAATGAAGACTTTGGTTTTCTATATCTTCAACGGCATCAGCTTCAATGATCAAGACTTCTTCATCAGGCAGTTGGCTGCATCTGGCTCCGACATTTTTGGGTTGAAATTCTATGCTCCATGGGTCATGCGTCTTATCAAGCGTCACTCAGCCTTCAACTATCAGCCGTCTGCGCGCAATCATCTTATATTCTTGCCAGAAGTTGATCTGTCAGTTGAAGCTATTTACACAGAGCCTGCTAAGGATCCTATTTATCTTCACAATGTTGATCACCAAAGCTTCACCCAGCCTATTGAAGGAGTTCCAGCAGTTTCTTGTGTTTATCCCCTTGCTGGCAACACACGTGCCCCTCGCGCTCAAACTGACGCCACTGGTAGTGGTAGCACCATTGCGCAAAGGCCTCGAAGGCGATCTCGTGTCCTAAATGGCCGAGAGCTTCTCGTCACGCTACACCATAAACAGGACAAACATCACGACTGTCTTAAGCGTCAGATGCAAAGCCTCTTGATGGATGCCAACCGCATTTGCAATCTTGACACCAAGAATGCCTTTGTCACTCATGAAACCTGTCGGAGGTCGTGGAAGAGTTTGACCTTACTTAGTGCTAAAGATGATCTGCAAGACGATGGCTTCACCGAACGGTTCAAGTTTGACTCAACTCCTCCTAGAAATGCTCACTTGCATCGGACTCCCTCACATGAAGACTCTTACTACTCGTCCTCAGCTGCGACAGTGAATGCCAGAGTCATCGATGACCAAGATGATGCAACTTCAACACGTGTCGACACTGCACCAAGTTCTTTTGCACCACCGTACCTCAACGACGACCCTGTTGCCTCGCCTGCACCTCATGGGAACGAGTAGGCGCTCTATGTCTTCAAACCTTTTTGGTCCTCACTGACAAAAGGGGGAGAAGCATATGAGTTGATAGTCTTCAAACGGGTCCATATGGGTGGTTGCTTTACTTTTTGCTACTTTTGCCAAGTGCTTACAACTCTCGTTTTCGATACAGTTGGTTCTTTGAGTTGTAACACTTAAACTCGATGGTCGTCTGCTACTTATTTGCTATTCTGTGATGCGATGATGAATTCCGCATGTGCGATGATAAATTCCACACTTAGATCATTTTGCAGACGTCCATTTTCCATTATGCATGTCATTATATTCGTTACATCATATCATGCATGATGAATTGTCATCATAGGTTGAAGAGGATCTCCACAAGTACAACCTGCCATGTGCATTTGAAATTCCAAGAGCAAATTACTTATCTGCACATCTTCAGGGGGAGCCTTTGCAACTTATGAAGACAATACCCTATCCTTTACAATTTCACATATTTTATTCCCTGTTGAAAACTTCAACCCGTTTGTCATCAATCACCAAAAAGGGGGAGATTGTAAGTGCATCTAGTGCCACCCTTAGTTGGTTTTGGAGTATTGATGACAAACCTGGTTGAGGGACTAATGTGTTTGTGAGAATTGCAGGATAACACAGGTAGAAGTCCCTCATTGATTCGGTTTTCCTACCAGAGATGACCCCTAAAAATGTATGAAGACATTGAAGTCAAAGGTGGGATGTGAAGACATTCACATTGAAGACTATGACAAGAGAAGACATCATGTGAAGACTATGGAGCGCGAAGACTTAGTTGTTTCGTCGTTCTTTTTCTTCTTCGTTGAGTCATAGGAACCGCCGTACTGTTAAGTGGGGTCCAAGAGAACCAGTCAGAATGACTAAAGTGATGCTTAACCAAAATCCTATGTCTTCGAGCGAAGACAATGAGAGCAAATCTTATCCAGAGTTGGATAAGTCAGCTTTGCTTGTAGCCCAAGTAAAGTTGCCATGTGTGTTTGAAATCTGACCATTGGAACATGTGTCAGTTCCTTAGTGACCCAGGGTCATTTCGGACAAATCAGGTCGGATGGCCTAGTGGCTATAAATAGCCCACCCCCTACAACCATAAACGGTTGGCTGCTCAGAGTTAGTGTACGGCTTTTGTCGTTTGAGAGCAACCCACCTCGAAGCCTTTGAGAGAGAATTCCTTGCGAGGATAAAGCCCTAAACACCCAGAGCCAAAGAGTGTTAGGCATCACTTAAGTCTTCCTGCCTGTGTGATCTGAAGACTTATTACACTTGAGGACTGTGAATCCTCCAGCCGGTAAGGCGTCGCGTTCTGAGCATCCAAGAGTCATTATGGATTGCCGGTGAACGAAGTCTGTGAAGGTTTGGAAGTCTACCTTGAAGACTTACCAGAGTGATTGGGCGAGGACTAGGTGTTCTTAGCTCAAGGGGAATAAGGTGAAGACACGGTCTTTTGAGTTGAATCTCAGCCTCCCTAACTAGACGTATAGTTGTCACAGCAACTGGAACTGGTCCAACAAATCATTGTCTTCAACGAGTCACTGGTTTCATCCTTCCCATTCCTTTACTTACTATTGGCTCTGGTGAAGTCATTGTATGATTGCATTATCTTTTATCTTCACTGAGTGACCGCTTGTTCTGATTGGCTTCACACTATCTTCCTACCTGATCTATACTGCCTAGCTGCTATTAGTCATTGTGCTTTCACTTCATTGAATACTTGACTATGGCTTGCTTAGTGTAGCTTCCGCTGCATGATAATAGGTTTATTTCTATCATTTGTCTTCAAAACTTCCATGTTTTTAAGACTTTCATAAAAATTGCCTATTCACCCCCCTCTAGTCGATCACTAGCACTTTCAGCAGTGATTGAAGAACTCTGTCAATGACACTATCAACAGGAAGATTAACTCCCAGCTGAGTCAAGTGGTTATGGTACCCAGACATTCTGAGTATATGTTCACTGACGGAACTATTCTCCTCCATCTTGCAGCTGTAGAACTTATTGGAGACCTCATATCTCTCAATCCGGGCATTTGCTTGAAATATTAACTTCAACTCCTGGAACATCTCATATGCTCCATGACGTTCAAAACATTGTTGAAGTCCCAGTTTTAAGTAGTAAAGCAAGGCACACTGAACTATCGAGTAGTCATCAGCTTTGCTCTGCCAGATGTTCATAACATCTGGCGTTGCTCCCGCAGCAGGTTTGGCACCTAGCGGTGCTTCCAGGACGTAATTCTTCTGTGCAACATTGAGGATATTCCTCAAGTTTCGGACCCAGTCCGTGTAATTGCTACCATCATCTTTCAACTTTGCTTTCTCAAGGAACGCATTAAAATTTACGGAACAACAGCACGGGCCATCTATCTACAACAACATAGACAAGCAAAATACTATCAGGTACTAAGTTCATGATAAATTAAAGTTCAATTAATCATATTTAAGAACTCCCAGTTAGATAGACATCCCTCTAATCATCTAAGTGATCACGTGATCCAAATCAACTAAACCATGACCGATCATCATGTGAAATGGAGTAGTTTTCAATGGTGAACACCAGTACGTTGATTATATCTACTATATGATTCACGCTCGACCTTTCAGTCTCGGTGTTCCGAGGCCATATCTGCATATGCTAGGCTCATCAAGTTTAACCCGAGTATTTCTGCGTGTGCAAAACTGGCTTGTACCCATTGTATGTGAACGTAGAGCTTATCACACCCGATCATCACGTGGTGTCTTGGCATGACGAACTTTAGCAACGGTGCATACTCAGGGAGAACACTTGTACCTTGAAATTTGGTGAGAGATCATCTTATAATGCTACCGTCAATCAAGCAGAATAATATGCATAAAGGATAAACATCACATGCAATCAATATAAGTGATATGATATGGCCATCATCATCTTGTGCCTTTGATCTCCATCTCCAAAGCACTGATCACCATCATCACCGGTGCGACACCTTGATCTCCATCGTAGCATCATTGTCATCTCGCCAAATATTGCTTCTACGACTATTGCTACCGTTTAGTGATAAAGTAAAGCAATTACAGGGCGATTGAATTGCATACAATAAAGCGACAACCATATGGCTCCTGCCAGTTGCCGATAACTCTGTTACAAAACATGATCATCTCATACAGTAAAATATAGCATCATGCCTTGACCATATCACATCATGCCCTGCAAAAACAAGTTAGACGTCCTCTACTTTGTTGTTGTTGCAAGTTTTACGTGGCTGCTACGGGCTGAGCAAGAACCGTTCTTACCTATGCATCAAAACCACAACGATATTTCGTCAAGTTAGTGTTGTTTTAACCTTCAACAAGGACCGGGCATAGTCACACTCGGTTCAACTAAAGTTGGAGAAACTGACACCCGCCAGCCACCTGTGTGCAAAGCACGCCAATAGAACCAGTCTTGCGTAAGCATACACGTAATGTCGGTCCGGGCTGCTTAATCCAACAATACCGCCAAACCAAAGTATGACTTGCCGGTAAGCAGTATGACTTGTATCGCCCACAACTCACTTGTGTTCTACTCGTGCATATAACATCTACGCATAAACCTGGCTTTGATACCACTGTTGGGGAACATAGTAATTTCAAAAAAATTCCTACGCACACGCAAGATCATGGTGATGTATAGCAACGAGAGGGGAGAGTATCGTCCACGTACCCTCATAGACCGTAAGAGGAAGCGTTATGAGAACACGGTTGATGTAGTCGAACGTCTTCACAATCCGACCGATCCAAGTACCGAACACACGACACCTCCGAGTTCAGCACACGTTTATCTCGATGACATCCCACGAACTCTGATCCAACAGAGCTTCACAGGAGAGTTCCGTCAGCACGACGGCGTGAGGACGGTGATGATGTTGCTACCGACGCAGGGCTTCGCCTAAGCACTGCTACGATATGATCGAGGTGGATTATGGTGGAGGGGGGCACCGCACACGGCTTGGAACAATCAACTTGTGTGTCTTTGGGTGCCCCCCGCCCCTATATATAAAGGAGCAAGGGGGAGGCCGGCCAGCCTTGGTGCGCCCCAAGGAGAGGAGGAATCCTCTTCCTACTAGGAAGAGGATTCATCCTTTCCTAGTCCAACTAGGAAGAGGGAAGGGGGAAGGAAAGAGAGGGAGAGGGAGAGGGAGAGGGAAAGAGGGGCTGCGCCCCCCTTCCGTAGTCGAATTCGGACTCCCTATGGGAGGGGGAGCGCCACCTCCTGGGCTGGAGCCCTCTCTCTCCTCAGGCCCACTAAGGCCCAATACTTCCTCGGGGGGGGGGGTTCTGGTAACCCCTCTGGCACTCCGATTTTCTCCGAAATCATCCAGAACACTTCCGGTGTCCGAATATATCCGTCCAATATATCAATCTTTACGTATCAACCATTTCGAGACTCCTCGTCATGTCCATGATCACATCCGGGACTCCAAACTACCTTCGGTACATCAAAACACATAAACTCATAATGCCGATCATCACCGAACATTAAGCGTGCGGACCCTACGGGTTCGAGAACTATGTAGACATGACCGAGACACGTCTCTGGTCAATAACCAATAGCGGAACCTGGATGCTCATATTGGTTCCTACATATTCTACGAATATCTTTATCGGTCAAACCGCATAACAACATACGTTGTTCCCTTTGTCATCGGTATGTTACTTGCCCGAGATTCGATCATCGGCATCTCAATACCTAGCTCAATCTCATTACCGACAAGTCTCTTTACTCGTTCCATAATGCATCATCCCGCAACTAACTCATTAATTGCATTGCTTGTAAGGCTTATAGTGATGTGCATTACCGAGAGGGCCCAAAGATACCTCTCCGACAATCGGAGTGAAAAATCCTAATCTCGATCTATGCCAACTCAACAAGTACCATCGGAGACACCTGTAGAGCACCTTTATAATCACCCAGTTACGTTGTGACGTTTGGTAGCACACAAAGTGTTCCTCCGGTAATCGGGAGTTGCATAATCTCATAGTCATAGGAACATGTATAAGTCATGAAGAAAGCAATAGCAGTAAACTAAAACGATCAAGTGCTAAGCTAATGGAATGGGTCAAGTCAATCACATCATTCTCCTAATGATGTGATCCCGTTTATCAAATGACAACTCATGTCTATGGTTAGGAAACATAACCATCTTTGATCAACGAGCTAGTCAAGTAGAGGCATACTAGTGACACTCTGTTTGTCTATGTATTCACACATGTATTATGTTTCCGGTTAATACAATTCTAGCATGAATAATAAACATTTATCATGAAATAAGGATATAAGTAATAACTTTATTATTGCCTCTAGGGCCTATTTCCTTCACTCGCAGTCTTACGATAAGGGCCATGCCCATCCCTTTCCTGGGGCGGTCTCCGCTTGCCCGGTCGTGCCGCGTTAATAACTCTCGTGGGTACCCTTGGGGCTGACCCGACTTATCAAGAGACTATTGGGAACTCAGATCCACCTCTACTGGGGTGGTACCACCTGTCCCTTAAGTCCCGCAGTAACAGTTAATGGGGAACAATTAAAGTAGTTGTGGGTCCATACCATCAAGGTGAACTCATAGGAATCTCCCTCGGTAGGTTCACACCTGAGGTAAAATGTGAAGGTGAACTTGGAGGAATCACCCTCGATGGGTTCGCGCTTGAGGAGTTGCACAGCAGATACATCATTGGGAGTGGTGAGTGAGGAATCACCCTCGGTTAACCACACTCGATGTGCTACCCTATAGAGATATCATCAGAAGTGGGATACGAGGCATCACCCTCGGCACTTGATACTAAACTCTGCAGGGTCATACAACTAACGGGGTATTGGTGGTGTATTCAGTCTCAATACATTGATCGCACTGATCGAGTCACTAGCGAGGCCACTGATGGATCACTAACCAGCCTATACTAAGCATATAGGACAACAGATAAAGTATCAACAACGGGTTACGAAATCAGGCTATGCATCAGAATATGAGCTATTGAATACAGTAGCAAAATCGAATGCATGCACGAGAGAGAAAGAATGAGCGATATAGGAATGATCAAGGGGGTTTTGCTTGCCTGGAAGCTCTACGGCAAGTGGCTGGACGTCTGTAGGGTAGTGTTACTCAGTGGCATCAGCGTTGGTCTCGGGGTCTACCAGAGAAGAAGAGGGGGACGAAACAGTAAATATAAAGTGCTCAGATGCAGCACAATGCATGACATGGTGATATGCTATGTTTCAGGTGACCTAATGCAGTGCTAGGTGTTACAGATGAAGCGGGAAAATATCTCAAACGATCTGGAGGGGAAGGTTTCATGTTTAATGTGTTGGGGGAATGTGGCAGGTATGTGGATCACATATTCGGATTCGCCTATTTTTCTAGTCATTTTTCATATATAAATTGTTTTGATCGGAGCTACGGTTTATTTTATATGAAGTTCCAAAGTTTAAATTATTTTTTGCATTTATTTAATTCAAATTATAAACAGTGAAATACTTTTATACATAGCAGGGGCTAGCCACAGTCAAAGACATGTGGGGCCAGGGGGCGGGTTGACCCAGTCAATATTTGATTGGTCAACAGAGAAATAGTGTAAGGCGGTCCTGTGTGTCATAGACTTAGGCACTTTTAATTTAATTTAACTTTTAACTTAACAACGGGCCTCACTTGTAGTGTCAATTAGAGCTAACACGGGGTGTGGGCTAACTTAATTTGACCTACCCTAATTAACAGAGGTTAGGGCCCAGGTGGCAGTGGCCCAGTCAACAACTCCTGGCTAGGCCCACGCACGACATAGGAGGGTGCCGGCAACGAGTGCCAGCAAGCCTAGTGAAAACTAGGGTTTTGCATTTTTGTGGTGTACTAAATGAACTTAGTTGCAAATGAAAATTGGCACATAAATATTAGGCTATAATCCGAAGTAGCACACACAATTTTAATTTATGTTAAATAGTTTAAGCATTTATTTGAATTGAAATGAATCAATTAAATGTCGCTGGTTCAATTTTAAATAGGTTAAGGGCATTTTAATTATTCAAATAATGTTGTTTTATGCATGAAATTTTGTTAGAGATTATTTGCAATATTATGAACACTTTTGTTTGCATGTTTGAAGATGCAATTATTTGACTTGCATTTTACATTTGAATTTGAATGTTGGATTAATTCATAAATGCAATTTAATTAAAATGATCATGATGACATGGAACATTAGCATGTGGTCACTGTAGCTAACCACTGGGGGTGTTACACCATCCAACTCCTCCCTTTCCGCGCCGCCGGCCCGAGCCCATCCACCTCCTCTCTCCCGCTTCGCCGCTCTTCCCATGCTCTCTCGCTTCGCCATGGTCCAACAGAAGATAACCACGTACGTTGTGCTCACACCGGAGCGCCGGTACTACATCGAGCAGGAGATCCGGACGAGGCGCGTCACGCGCGTCAGTGCCAGGATGCCTTCGGGCTTGCCGGAGTCAGAGTAGCAGGAGCAGCCGAAGGAGGAGGAGGAGGGAGAGGAGCAACAGCCGGCTTTGATGCAGGTGGTGGATCCGGAAGAGAATGAGGCGGAGCAGGAGCTGGCGCCGGCTCTCGGCTTCAACATGGATGAATCATAGGCAAAGTTCGCCGTCGCCAAGCAGCCGAGATGGCAGAGCAGTAACCCATCCTGGTGTCCATCCAGTATGAGGCCTATGTCGAGGCCAACTGGCAGTTTATCTGGCAGGAATGGGCGGTGACCGACACGCTCTTCAACGAGGTCGAAGCAGAGATGGATGAGGAGGCCGACGTGGAGGAGCAGGACGATCCGCAGCTGCGGCTGCCGCCCATGTACCCGGAGCCGGGCATGGAGATAGTGGACATCTCCGGCAAGGACTAGGGTAGTTGATCTACGTAGCATGTGGATTTTATCCTTTGCATGATTTTGTATGGATTTAAGATTTCTAGTATGAGGTATCTGGATGCAAATGAGAAAATTGGAGCACTGACCGATCGGATGCGTCTGTGAGCATTTGAGGGCCAGGATTTGCCTAGTCTTGTTGTAGATGCTCTTACATATCATCATGACGAGTGTCGCACGTACTGCAAATGTATTGTATTTGAAAATGTATTGTTCAGTTTTTTTAGCGAAACAAAGGACTTCTTTTCCGATTTCTATTAAAGAAAAACCAACTGGTTCAACTATAAGCAGCACTAGAACTAAAACCAAGCTCACAATACAAGAACACGGCGCAAACTTAGGCATACCCAAGAATACCACCACACATCAAACGCCAAACTTTTGTTCAAATGAAACTAAACCCAACCTCCCAGGCACAAGCGCTAGGTGCAGTAAACCACAGACACCAGGTTAAAGTCTCACCCTAAAATAGACTTACTTCTATTATTACATATCACAAAGCTAGCATGAGCAACTACAGAAAGGAAGACCAGAAACTCATGGATTTTGAGAAGGCATATGATAAAGTTAAATGGCCTTTCCTTCAGCAGGCAATGTGCAGGCGGAACCAGGTGGGTTTTCAAGTCCAGAAGGGAAGTGTCGGAATCAAGGTTAATGATGATATCAGACATTTTTTCCAGACACACAAGGGCCTGAGATAGGGCGATTCCATGTCTCCCTTGTTGTTTAACATAGTGTCCGATATGTTGACCATTCTTATTGGCAGAGCCAAGCAGCATGGTCAAGTCGAGGGGTTAGTTCCTCATCTGATTGATGGAGGAGTATCCATCTTACAATACACTGATGACACTGTCCTATTCATGGAACATGACATAGCTAAAGCGCGTAATATGAAACTTATATTATGTCTCTTCGAACAATTATTTGGGTTAAAGATAAACTTTCACAAGAGTGGATTGTTCTGCTTTGGGAAGGTCAAATACGAGTAGGATACTTATAAAAAATTGTTCGGGTGTGAATTAGGTTCTTTACCATTTAGTTATCTAGGCATACCTATTCACCACTGTAAGTTATCTAATAAAGAATGATAATGTATCGAAGATCGAATTGAGAAGAAGCTAAGCTGCTAGAAGGGTAAGCTTATGTCTTATGGAGGTAGTTTAGTACTGATTAATTCAGTATTGACTAGTATGCCGATGTTCTTACTATCGTTCTTCAAAATTCCGAAAGGGGCATGGAAGCGACTTGATTTCTTTAGATCTCGGTTTTTCTAGCTGTCAGATGAGGCCAAGAGGAAATACCGACTCGCGCGATGGGATATCCTTTGCCGCCCAAAAGACCAGGGGGTCTGGGTATTGAAAATTTAGAAATCAAGAATAGATGTCCTATGAGTAAATGGCTCTACAGGTTAGAGATAGAGCCGGAGGGCATGTGGGCACAACTTTTGCGCAATAAATATTTGCAGTCAAAAACACTCGCTCAGGTTACCATGAGACCAACTGACTCGCCATTCTGGAAAGGACTTATGAGGACGAAGGATGTGTTCTTTCGTAGCGTAAAATTCTTGGTTGGCAATGGGATGTCAACAAGATTTTGGGAGGATACGTGGTTGGGAGAGACGCCTTTAGCCATCCAATATCCAACCCTTTATAACATTGTGCAACGTAAGGAGGACTATGTAGGCACAATTTTCCAAATGATTCATTTGAATGTCCAGTTCAGACGGGCACTAGTTGGGGAGCGATGGACAACCTGGATGCACCTAGTTCGGAGATTGATAGATGTTCAACTCTTCGACCAGCCAGATTCGATGCAATGAAAATTAGCTAAAAATGGGGTTTTTTACAGTGAAGTCGTTTTATTTGGATTTGATTAATTCTGGCCCAATCTCAAGATCATTGCATATCTGGAAGATTAAGGTTCCCTTGCGGATAAATTTTTTATGTGGTTTGTCCACAAGCAAGTTATTCTCACCAAGGACAACCTAATTAAGAGGCGTTGGGTAGGTAGTTCACGTTGTTGTTTTTGTGATCATGATGAAACAATATAACATTTATTCATTGAATGCCCAATAGCCAAATTGCTTTGGAGAACAATTCATATAGCCTTCAACATTAATCCTCCTGTTAACATTGACTCGTTGTTTGGAACGTGGTTACCTGGGGTTGAACATACTATTGTGACTCGCATTCGGATTGGAATATGCGCGCTTTTGTGGGCTATATGGAACTGTCGGAATGATTTTATTTTAACAGACAATACAATTTAAATTTCTTGTAGGTTATCTTTAGAGCTACTGTTTGGATCCGTACGTGGTCCTTACTCACTCCTATGAACTCCAGGGAGCCTTTGGTTAATGGATGCAACCAGTGGGAGATGGTAGCATGGGCTATATTCAACCGGTTCGGATGGCGGTCGCATAGCAGGATATGACTCTAGGAGTCGTATCATACATATTGCCATACCGGTTGTGTTTCTCAGCGTGTACTTTTTTCTTTTTTATTTCCTTTGCACCGCTTGCGAGCTGTAATACTTCTATGACTATGTGCTACTCTGCGAACTTTTAATAAGATGGCTGCATGCATCATTATGATGCAGAGGCCGGGTGTAAACCTCCATTTCCAAAAAAACTCCGAGCACAAGCAGCAACACGATGTACACCAGCTCACATCACCCGTTCAAGCGCAGCACATTGAACCTTCAACCTTGTGAAACTTTCACTACAAAAAAAAGACACATTCGTGACATTTTGGGCCGAACGAATTTTTTTCTGTCATACATATGACACTTCTATGACGATAATTGTGACAAAACCCGGTATCATCGTAGATGTGGTGGGCTCCTACTTCTATGACAAAAAATCATGACAGAAAATGGGCTTTTCGTCCTGGGCGGGCCGGAGACGCAGCTGCATGAGATTCTTCGGGCCGTCCATGATGGAAAAAAACCGTGGTAGAAGCGAGGGGGAGGAAAATTTCGGGGAGTAACCGGTTACGGTGGGAGGTCGGGGGCCGAGCGATGCACGTTTCTCTCGTACACGTACGCGCGTGTGTGTGAGGCATTGGCTCTAACTGAACCTGAGCGAGGCATTGGGCTCTAACTGAACCCGAGCGATTGCACTGCAGGCTACTGCTACGTCTTGAGCTTGCGTTGGTTTTCCTCGAAGAGGAAGGGATGATGCAATAGAGTAGCGTAAGTATTTCCCTCAGTTTTTGAGAACCAAGGTATCAATCCAGTAGGAGCCCATGCTCAAGTCCCTCGTACCTGCATAAAGCGATAGCTACTCGCAACCAACGCGATTAGGGGTTGTCAAGCCCTTCACGGTCACTTACGAGAGTGAGATCTGATAGATATAATATTTTTGGTATTTTTGGTATAAAGATGCAAAGTAAAAAGTAAAGGCAAAGTAAAAAAGCAAAGAAAGATTAAAGTAATGGAGATTGATATGATGAGAATAGACCCGGGGGCCATAGGTTTCACTAGTGGCTTCTCTCAAGAGCATAAGTATTTTACGGTGGGTGAACAAATTACAGTTGAGCAATTGACAGAATTGAGCATAGTTATGAGAATATCTAGGCATGATCATGTATATAGGCATCACGTCTGTGACAAGTAGATCAAAATGATTCTGCATCTACTACTATTACTCCACTCATCGACCGCTATCCAGCATGCATCTAGAGTATTAAGTTAAAAACAGAGTAACGCCTTAAGCAAGATGACATGATGTAGAGAGATAAATTCATGCAATATGAAATAAACCCCATCTTGTTATCCTCGATGGCAACGATACAATACGTGCCTTGCTGCCCCTTTTGCCACTGGGTAAGGACACCGCAAGATCGAACCCAAAGCTAAGCACTTCTCCCATGGCAAGAACTACCAATCTAGTTGGTCAAACCAAACGGATAATTCGAAGAGACTTGCAAAGATAAGCAATCATACATAAAAGAATTCAGAGAAGATTCAAATATTATTCATAGATAGACTTGATCATAAACCAACAATTCATCGGTCTCAACAAACACACCACAAAGAGAAGATTACATCGAATAGATCTCCACAAGAGAGGGGGAGAACTTTGTATTGAGATTCAAAGAGAGAGAAGAAGTCATCTAGCTACTAACTATGGACCCGAAGGTCTGAGGTAAACTACTCACACTTCATCGGAGAGGCTATGATGATGTAGAAGCCCTCCGTGATGACGGCCCTCTTCCGGCGGAGCTCCGGAACAGGCCCCAAGATGGGATCTCGTGGATACAGAAAGTTGCGGCGGTGGAATTAGGTTTTTGGCTCCTATTCTGATCGTTTGGGGGTACGTGTGTATATATAGGAGGAAGGAGTACGTCGGTGGAGCACCGAGAGGCCCACGAGGCAGGGGGCGCGCCCCCCACCCTCGTGACCTCCTCTTTGATCCCTTGCAGTAGGGTCCAAGTCTCGTGGATCATGTCCGGTGAGAAAATCACGTTCCCGAAGATTTTATTCCGTTTGGACTCCGTTTGATATTCTGTTTATCCGAAACACTGAAATAGGCAAAAAACAGTAATTCTGGGCTGGGCCTCCGGTTAATAGGTTAGTCCCAAAAATAATATAAAAGTGGAAAATAAAGTCCAATATAGTCCGAAACAGTAGATACTATAGCATGGAGCAATCAAAAATTATAGATACGTTGGAGACGTATCAGCATCCCCAAGCTTAATTCCTGCTCGTCCTCGAGTAGGTAAATGATAAAAAGAGAATTTTTGATGCCGAGTTCTACTTGGCATAATTTCAATGTAAATCTTCTTAATTGTGGTATGAATATTCAGATTAGAAAGATTCAAGACAAAAGTTTATATTGACATAGAAAAATAATAATACTTCAAGCATACTAACAAAGCAATTATGTCTTCTCAAAATAACATGGCCAAAGAAAGTTATCCCTACAAAATCATATAGTCTGGCTATGCTCCATCTTCCCCACACAAAGTATTTAAATCATGCACAACCCCGATGACAAGCCAAGCAATTGTTTCATACTCTAACTTTTTCAAAACTTTTTCAATCTTCACGCAATATATGAGCATGAGCCATGGATATAGCACTATAGGTGGAATAGAATGGTGGTTGTGGAGAAGACAAAAAGGAGAAGATAGTCTCACATCAACTAGGCGTATCAACGGGCTATGGAGATGCCCATCAATAGATATCAATGTGAGTGAGTAGGGATTGCCATGCAACGAATGCACTAGAGCTATAAATATATGAAAGCTCAACAAAAGAAACTAGTGGGTGTGCATCCAACTTGCTTGCTCACGAAGACCTAGGGCAATTTGAGGAAGCCCATCATTGGAATATACAAGACAAGTTCTATAACGTAAAATCCCCACTAGTATATGAAAGTGACAACATATGAGACTCTCTATATGAAGAACATGGTGCTAATTTGAAGCACAATATATGAGACTCGCTATATCATGGTGCTACTTTGAAGCACAAGTGTGGAAAAAGGATAGTAGCATTGCCCCTTTTTTTATTTTTTTATTTTTTTGGGCCTTCTTTTTTTCTTTGGCCTTTCTTTTTTTGGGACAATGCTCTATTTAATGATGATCATCAAACTCCTATTTATTTACAACTCAATGATTACAACTCGATTCTAAAACAAAGTATGACTTTATATGGATGCCTCCGGCAGTGTACCGGGATATGCAATGAATCAAGAGTGACAAGTATTAAAGAATTATGAACGGTGGCTTTGCCACAAATAATATGTCAACTACATGATCATGCTAAGCAATATGACAATGATGGATGTGTCATGATGAACTAGATGGTGGAAAGTTGCATGGCAATATATCTCGGAATGGCTATGGAAATGCCATAATAGGTAGGTATGGTGGCTATTTTGAGGAAGGTATATGGTAGGTGTATGATACCGGTGAAAGTTGCGAGGTATTAGAGAGGCTAGCAAGGGTGGAAGGGTGAGAGGGCGTATAATCCATGGACTCAACATTAGTCATAAAGAACTCATATACTTATTGCAAAAATCTAGAAATTATCAAAGCAAAGTATTACACGCATGCTCCTAGGGGTATAGATTGGTAGGAAAAGACCATCTCTCGTCCCCTACCACCACTCATAAGGAAGACAATCAATAAACAAATCATGCTCCGACTTTGTTACATAACGGTTCACCATACGTGCATGCTACGGAAATCACAAACTCTAACACAAGTATTATTTAAATTCACAACTACTCAACTAGCATGACTTTAATATTATCACCTCCATATCTCAAAACAATTATCATGCTTCAATCTTTTCTTAGTATTCAACGCACTCAAAAGAAAGTTTCACAAATCTTGAATACCAAGCATATTATTATTAAGCAAATTAACATGCTATTAAGAGACTCTCAAATTAATTTAAGTGAAGCATGAGAGATCAATAGTTTCTTTAAAACAAATCCACCACCGTGCTCTAAAAGATCTAAGTGAGGCACATAGAGCAAAATTATCTAGCTTAAAGGATATAAGTGAAGCACATAGAGCAAAACTATCTAGCTCAAAAGATATAAGTGAAGCACATAGAGTATTCTATCAAATTTTAATTCATGTATGGATCTCTCAAAAGGTGTGCAGCAAGGATGATTGTGGCATACTAAGACACAAAGACACAAATAATACAAGACGCTCCAAGCAAAACACATATCATGTTGGTGAATAAAAATATAGCTCCAAGTAAATTACCGATGGAAGTGGACGAAAGAGGGGATGCCTTCCGGGGCATCCCCAAGCTTTGAATTTTTCGTGTCCTTGGATTATCTTGGGGGTGCCATGGGCATCCCCAAGCTTAGGCTCTTGCCACCCCTTGTTCCATGATCCATCAAAAGAATTCACCCAAAACTTGAAAACTTCACAACACAAAACTCAAAATAGAAAACTCGTGAGCTCCGTTAGCGAAAGAAAACAAAAGACCACTTCAAGGTACTGTAATGAACCCATTCTTTATTTATATTGGTGTTAAACCTACTGTATTCCAACTTCTCTATGGATTATAAACTATTTTACTAGCCATAGATTCATCAAAATAAGCAAACAACACACGAAAAACAGAATCTGTCAAAAACAGAACAGTCTGTAGTAATCTGTAGATAGCACAAGATCTGGAACCCAAAAAATTCTAAAATAAATTGCTGGACGTGTGGAATTTGTCTATTAATCATCTGAAAAAATAATTAACTAAATAGCACTCTTCAAATAAAACTTATAGCAGTTCTCGTGAGCGCTAAAGTTTCTGTTTTTTACAGCAAGTTCAACAAGTCTTCCCAACGGTTCTACTTGGCACAAACACTAATTAAACACAAAAAAACAACCAAAACAGAGGCTAAATAATTTATTTATTACTAAACAGGAGCAAAAAGCAAGGAATAAAAATAAAATTGGGTAGCCTCCCAACAAGCGCTATCGTTTAACGCCCCTAGCTAGGCATAAAAGCGAGGATAGATCTAGGTATTGCCATCTTTGGTAGGCAATCCGTAAGTGGCTCTCATGATAGTTTCATATGGTAATTTTATTTTCTTTCTTGGAAAGTGTTCCATGCCCTTTTTTAATGGAAATTGAAATCTAATATTCCCTTCCTTCATATCAATAATCACACCAACCGTTCTAAGGAAAGGTCTACCAAGAATAATAGGGCAAGAAGGATTGCAATCTATATCAAGAACAATGAAATCTATGGGCACATAATTCCTATTTGCAACAATAAGAACATCATTAATCCTTCCCATAGGTTTCTTAATAGTGGAATCCGCAAGATGCAAGTTTAGAGAGCAATCATCAAAGTTACGGAAATCTAGTAAATCACACAAAGTCTTGGGAATAGTAGAGACACTAGCACCCAAATCACACAAAGCATAAAACTCATGATCTTTAATTTTAATTGTAATAGTTGGTTCCCACTAATCATAGAGTTTTCTAGGGATATAAACTTTCAACTCAAGTTTTTCTTCATAAGATTGCATCAAGGCATCAACAATATGTTCGGTGAAGGCTTTATTTTGACTATAAGCATGTGGAGAATTTAGCACGGATTGCAACAAGGAAATACAATCAATTAAAGAGCAACTTTCATAATTAAATTCCTTGAAATCCAATATAGTGGGTTTAGCAACATCTAGATTTTTATTTCTTTCAATCCCACTTTCATCAATTTCATCCTTAAGATCTAAACACTCCAAATTTTTAGAACGCCCTCTAGGTAAAGGAAGATCATATTCAGTTTCATCAAGATTCATATTGCAAAATAAAGATTTAATAGGAGACACATCAATAACTTTTAGATCTTCATCTTGATTTTCATAGGTATTGGAAGAACACGCTTTAATAAAGGCATCTTTGGAAGCACGCATCCTAGCGGTTCTTTCCTTACACTCATCAATTGAAATTCTCATGGCTTTTAGAGACTCATAAATATCATGCTTAGGTGGAATAGATCTAAGTTTCAAATAATCAACATCAAGAGCAATTCTATCAACGTTCCTAGCCAAATCATCAATCTTAAGCAATTTTTCTTCAATCATAGCATTAAAATTCTTTTGCAAAGAAATAAATTCTTTAATATTAGATTCAAAATCAGAGGGTATCTTATTATTATTTCCATAAGAGTTATTGTAGGAATTACCATAATTATTAGAAGGATTACTAGGATATGGCCTAGGATTAAAATTCCCTCTATAAGCGTTGTTACCAAAATTATTCCTACCAACAAAATTCACATCCATAGATTCATTGTTTGTCGGGGGTTTGGTGCGACATATGCCAAAGGATGGCTTATCATGGTGGGGGCGAGTAGAACGTCGTCGGTGCCTGGAAACGGGATGAGGCGAAGGCATGCACGCCGGCGAATCTTACCCAGCTTCAGGGCTCTCCGGGGAGATAATACCCCTACTGCTGCTCTGCGGGGTCTCCGCATGATCACTATGGCAAAGTGTTTACACGGTTGCTCCTTGAGCTGTTTCTTGGAGGTAGGAGAGGGCAAGGCTAGCTCTCTCCCTTCTATATGATCTAGCCTAGAGCTAATGGGTTCCAACCCTTTGCATGGGTGCCCTGGGGGGTTTATATAGGCCTACCCCCCAGGGGTACAATGGTAATCCGGCGGGACGCGGGCCCAGCCGTCGGCGCCTCTGGCCTCCGTCTTCCCCACCGACGCTGGGGCCCGCCGACTGGCCTGGTACAGAGCCGACAGGCCGCGTCCACCGCGGGCGGGTCTTGCCGGCTGTTGATTACTGTGCCGTGCTTCCGATGACGCGGGCTTGATCATGGGGTCGTGGAAACAGCCCTGCTGCCTGGCGGGCGATCACTATTGCCACTCTCCATCACATCTTGATTAATGGTGCGTGGGCCCCGGGGGAGGGCTCGGCTGACTCCCGACGGGTCTGACTGGTGGTCCTCTTGCCATCTCCTGGGGTCTCACCGACTAGTGGGACCCGCTGCCTCTGAGCCATATAGACAAGCCGTCGTGGGTGCAGGATTCGGTCCTGTGGTGCTGATGTCAGGGCCGGCATGGCAACAGTGCCACGCCGCACGAAGATCTTTCGGGGTACGGCATGCTGTGGCCATGCCCGCCCTTGGTAAGGGGCGGGAGTGGGCTTCACTGTAGCCACTCTCCCGCCCCGTCCCCCTTGATGAGGTCACGGGGTTTGTTGGAGTCGCAGGCAGACTCCCCAAAGCCGGCTTCTCCGGAAGTCGCCAGTCAGGAGTCGGCTTACCCTACGGTCGTCCCTGGGACTCGGCCGCGAGTGGTCAGTCGGTCGTCTTGCCATTGACTTCTTGAAGGCGGCTCTTCGTCCTGGGGCCTTGAGGGGCGCAGCCTGCCCTGATGTCTTGAAAGGTTCTGGGGCTCGGGTTGGCCTACCCGTGGCCCATTACTCCGACATTGTTACTCTTAATCAAAGTAGACAAAGGCATATCATTAGGATTGGAAGAAACACTCTTAGTAGCAAATAATTTCATAAGTTCATCCATCTTTACACTCAACACATTAATTTCTTCTATCGCATGCACCTTTTTATTAGAGGATCTTTCAGTATGCCATTGAGAATAATTAACAATAATATTATCTAGGAGTTTAGTAGCATCTCCTAAAGTGATTTCCATAAAAGTGCCTCCCGCGGCCGAATCTAAAAGATCTCTTGAAGCAAAATTCAATCCGGCATAAAAATTTTGTATAATCATCCACAAATTCAAACCATGAGTAGTGCAATTACGTATCATTAGTTTCATTCTCTCCCAAGCTTGTGCAACATGTTCATGATCAAGTTGTTTAAAGTTCATAATATCGTTTCTAAGAGAGATGATCTTAGTGGGAGGAAAATACTTAGAGATAAAAGCATCTTTGCACTTGTTCCATGGATCAATACTATTCTTAGGCAAAGACGAAAACCAAGCTTTAGCACGATCTCTAAGCGAAAAAGGAAATAGCTTCAATTTAACGACATCATTATTGACATCTTTTTTCTTTTGCATATCACATAAATCAAGGAAGCTATTCAGATGAGTAGCGGCATCTTCACTAGGAAGGCCAGCGAATTGATCTTTCATAACAAGAT
Source organism: Triticum aestivum (assembly GCF_018294505.1). NCBI lineage: Eukaryota > Viridiplantae > Streptophyta > Magnoliopsida > Poales > Poaceae > Triticum > Triticum aestivum. The sequence goes on from NC_057800.1 coordinate 621,391,122, forward strand.
TCAACAAAGCAGTATTAATTTCACAAGATTCGGCATCGGTAAGAGGAGAGTGCTAAGGAAATCATTATTGTTGGTATTGGTGAAGTCACACAATTTAGTAGTATCTTGAGCCATCGCGACAAACAAGCAATTTAACACACAAGCAAACAAAAAGCAAACGAGCAAAAAGAGGCAAATAGAGAGGGAGGATAGGGCGAGAGAGGGAAAATAAAAAGACAAGGGTGAATTGGGGGGAGAGGAAAACGAGAGGCAAGTGGCAAATAATGTAATGCGAGAGATAGGGATTGTGATGGGTACTTGGTATATTGACTTTTTGCATGGACTCCCCGACAACGGCGCCAGAAATCCTTCTTGCTACGTCTTGAGCTTGTGTTGGTGTTCCCCGAAGAGGAAGGGATGATGCAGCATAGTAGCATAAGTATTTCCCTAGTTTTTGAGAACCAAGGTATCAATCCAGTAGGAGCCCACACTCAAGTCCCTCATACCTGCACAAAGCGATAGCTACTTGCAACCAACGCGATTAGGGGTTGTCAAGCTCTTCACGGTCACTTACGAGAGTGAGATCTGATAGATATAATATTTTTGGTATAAAGATGCAAAGTAAAAAGTAAAGGCAAAGTAAAAAAGCAAAGCAACATTCAAGTAATGGAGATTGATATGATGAGGACCCGGGGCCATAGGTTTCACTAGTGGCTTCTCTTAAGAGCATAAGTATTCTACGATGGGTGAACAAATTACTGTTGAGCAATTGACAGAATTGAGCATAGTTATGAGAATATCTAGGCATGATCATGTATATAGGCATCATGTCCGTGACAAGTAGATCGAAACGATTCTGCATCTACTACTATTACTCCATTCATCGACCACTATCCAGCATGCATCTAGAGTATTAAGTTAAAAACAGAGTAACACCTTAAGCAAGATGACATGATGTAGAGATATAAATTCATGCAATATGAAATAAACCCCATCTTGTTATCCTTGATGGCAACGATACAATACGTGCCTTGCTGCCCCTTCTGTCACTAGGTAAGGACACCGCAAGATCGAACCCAAACCTAAGCACTTCTCCCATGGCAAGAACTACCAATCTAGTTAGCCAAACCAAACAGATAATTCGAAGAGACTTGCAAAGATAACCAATCATACATAAAAGAATTCAGAGAAGATTCAAATATTATTCATAGATAGACTTGATCATAAACCCATAATTCATCGATCTCAACAAACACACCGCAAAAAGAAGATTACATCGAATAGATCTCCACAAGAGAGGGGGAGAACTTTGTATTGAGATTCAAAGAGAGAGAAGAAGCCATCTAGCTACTAACTATGGACCCGAAGGTCTGAGGTAAACTACTCACACTTCATCGAAGAGGCTATGATGATGTAGAAGCCCTCCGTGATGACGGCCCTCTTCCGGCGGAGCTCCGGAACAGGCCCCAAGATGGGATCTCGTGGATACAGAAAGTTGCGGTGGTGGAATTAGGTTTTTGGCTCCTATTCTCATCGTTTGGGGGTACATGTGTATATATAGGAGGAAGGAGTACGTCGGTGGAGCACCGAGGGGCCCACGAGGCAGGGGGTGCGCCCCCACCCTCGTGACCTCCTCTTTGATCCCTTGCAGTAGGGTCCAAGTCTCCTGGATCACGTTTGGTGAGAAAATCACGTTCCCGAAGATTTTATTCTGTTTGGACTCCGTTTGATATTCCGTTTATCCGAAACACTGAAATAGGCAAAAAACAGCAATTCTGGGCTGGGCCTCCGGTTAATAGGTTAGTCCCAATAATAATATAAAAGTGGAAAATAAAGCCCAATATAGTCCAAAACAGTAGATAATATAGCATGGAGCAATCAAAAATTATAGATGCGTTGGAGACGTATCAGCTACGCGTTACTGAACCCGAGCGATCGATCCATGGCTGTTAACTGAACCCGATCGAGCGATTCCTTCGCTACTGCTGCTAACTGAAGCCGA